>NW_009194915.1:0-31138 GCF_000690835.1 Fulmarus glacialis | reverse complement strand
GGTTGCCCGCAGAGGATCGCGGCAGCACGCCTAGGCACTGCGAGCCGCCTCCTCTTTCTCAAACCTGTTGCCCATCAGCACCTACAGCCAGCTTTGAGCACCGCGGAGGGTCGTGGGGGCATTAGCGTGCCATGCAACAAACCCTCCACTTGCCGTGTAGCAGCAGGCGGGACCCCTTTAGTGATGCCGGGAGGGTTTGGGTCCGAGCTGCACCCCTGAGGACAGGCTGTACCTTGTGAGGCCCATAAATGCTCACTCTGCCCCTTCTGCAATAAGGAAGGGATATGTTGCTCTCAAAAAGCCTCCCTTTCCATCTGCTGACACGTGCTCCTGTCATCTTCATTCCCTACCTGGAAGACGAGACATCTTCATTATAGCAAGTCAATCAGAGCTAGCCTGTGGGATTTAATATCCTTGTAAAGCTCTGAAACCCAGCGTTCAGGAAGCTTAAATTGCGTGTTCAGTCTAGGGGCCCAATCCTGGTCCCACTTGGCTTAGATGGGAGGAGAAGCGGGCCTTGTTTTAAGGAACATTATTTTTCAGTGTATAATGACCAAGAGTGAAGAAACCCACATTAGTGCGTGAGCCATTCTGCTTTTATGGGAAAATCGCTGCCTGTTCATTAAGTGGTACCTTTTGGTTGTAAAGTATTCCCCCGTGTGTGTGTCAAGTACGTTAAGTAGATGTGCATGTGTATAGAATAAAAGTTTAACTCTCTAAAAAGCTTGCAGCATGTATTTAATAGCTGAAGGGAAAGGCTTAATGCAGAAGGTATTTTAGTTAAGAATTAAAGCCAGTAAAAAGCTGCCAAATGATTTCTAAAACTGCTCAGCTAATCTGCACAAAAATACTGTTTCAAGCATAATTCTTACAATTCATGTTTCTTATAGTCAGAGGAGCTTGAGGAGATCTATTGATAAGTATTTCACATCATTTGGAAGGATGAATTTAAATTTTTATTTAAAAAAATACTTTTATTTGAGTATTTAGATTTAGCTTCTGTTAGTTCTTTAATGGTACTTTAACCGTAGCTAATTCCCACATGGAAGTCAGCTTGGGAACTGGTTTCCAGAAGGGGCTTTGAGATGGAGGAGTGGTTTCTGACCCCCGAGGGATGTGGCTGTGGGAATTTCCTCTGCCTGCCAGGACGCCGATCCCCAGCCACTGCCCTTCCTGCCTGGGCTCCCAGCGCGACGGCCCAGCGTGACCCATCTCACCCCGCAGTGGGCTCCAGCCAGCTCGCCCTGACTACATGCAGCAATAGGGGTTACGAGGCGAAGCGAGGTGGATGGGTGCCTTCTTGGCAGTTACCAAAAAGAGATTAAGTGGGAAGCTCTCAGGCTGCAGGAGCATTTTATTCAGTTTTCTTAGTCAGCACAGGATAAAGGGTCCAGTGTCATTCCTCGTTACCTTGTGGGTGTTGGGTTACGTGATTAAAAGTGTAATCCCTGTAAACACAAAGATGCAGGGAGAACAAAGACAGGCATAGAAACCTCAGTAACCTCATCAGGGAAAATGGAGCAGACAATATTGGCTGCTCCTTCACATCAGAGAAGACTGACAAGACCTTGTTACCTGGTGTGAAGCCTGCCAAGATAAGTCAACCAAGAAACTGTCTCCCAGACACGTTGCAAACCAAAGGTGGTTATTGCCTATGGTATAGGACACATTAAGGGATGCAATTGCATTTTGGGAACATGCAAGACATACTATGCAATGTTTAAGGCAAAGACCAAAGAAAGGGCAAGGGAAGGTTTGAAGTGGAAAACACATGGGAAAATAAAGGGAAAAGGGGGTGAAGGGGGCTGGCCAAGTGTAGCTGAGCCCTGTGTCTGATCACTGCAGCCTATCCTATATTCTAATTAAATCCTGTTTCTAGCTATCTTACGTGCAGGTGCACTATCGATTCTGAGTGGGTATGTGTGAACACTAGCAAACTGCAAACTAGATTAGCCAGCAAACAAGAGGTCTGAGTATCTGTAACGGAGTGGGACCACAGACCTCAGGTCAACAATACGCACTCTGATTCACTTTACCCTTGTATGAACTGCCTTCATATCACCGGGGTGGATTTCTGGTCTTGTACCTGGAAGCAAGATGTGATCCCAGCTCTGTTGCAGACTTCATGTGGCCTTGAGCAAGTCACTCTTGTCAACCCATGCTTTGAGTCTTGATGAAACTATAGGCCATCTACACCACAAAGATACTGCAAGGGTAAATAAATAATTTCAGGTTGCTCAGAATGTGGCTAGATTCTGAATGGCTACCAGTAATGCAGGGTACCAGCCCATGATCAGAACAAACAAGGAATATACTCTGAAAAAAAGATTATTTTCTTGCTTCTATTAGCTTCATAGTAAATTATGCTGGAGTAATGAAGAGTTGTGCTTAGCCTGTGGTCTTGGCAGGATCCATTATGAGAAAGCCACTTACTGTAGCTTTGTGCACTATGGCTAAGGGCTAGAAAGGAAAATTTTCTTCAGAGCCAAGCTTGTCAGAGAAGGCTCATTTATATTAGCACAGTTGCTACTAGCTAAAGTTTCTGGCGCTTCCTTCACTACTCTAAAAGATGTGGGATTTTGCTGCTGGATTTTAATTTCCAAATGCAGCTTCACCTTCTGCCCTATCTTGAAATGAAATCATCAATCCTCTAATTTATAAACATCCCAATCAAACAGCATTTAATAAAACTGCCTGTGACGGCAGTGTCCGCATGACTCGCGTAGTTGCACTCTTCCACAGGAAGGCTGCAGGTGGCTTCAGGGAAGCTGAAGTAGGGACAGATGTAATGGAAGTACTAATGAGGTTGGGGATGCCCTGCGTGAGTACTGTCTTGTGTGGGTGCCGAATTAGGTGTAAGAGATACACAGTCTTTGTCTCCATCCACATCATAGCTGTATTCTATCCTGCTTAGAAATTTCTTTGTGGCAACTCTGTGAATAAATCAGGTGCTCTTTCAGCAAACTGTGTGTCAAAGTTTGGGTGTCTGATGACAGCAGAAGAATAGGTGTGAGGATATCTGGCTTTGGCATAAAGTTCTCTCTCCATGTTACTGTGCTGCCAAGAGGCAGGCATTTAATCTTTGTAATGCAAAGCTGCCACCAGGATTGGGATTTAACCCCTTTTTGGTTACATATGCTTTTGAGATGCCCAGATGAAAGATAACCAATAACATAAAGGGTTTCCTATGAAAAAAATAATCCAGGTGTTTATTGAAACTCATCTCTGCCAATTATTAACCTAAAGAGTGCTCTTTTTAGGTTATTGTAGACGACGGAGTGTCTTCAACTTATATTGGCAGACGGTGCCGGTTCTTATTCTGGGGGACAAAGGATTATTTGGAAGTACATTGCAGAGGATCTGCATCTCCAAGAGAACCTGACCTGTCTAGGAGGTACCAGTGCTCAGCATGTTGTAAGGTGAAGCTCAGATTTTTCATTTCTTGTTTCTAACCAGATCAGTGTACAACTCTCATTTAATTTCGCATTCATTCTCATAAGCTAGAAGTTGATTTTTTAGGGAGTTCACACTGGTTTGAGGCAAAAGAGCAAAATGCAATAATGTCTTTAGATGCAATCTAAGTTTGCTGGCTTCAACCTGGAAATAGTGCGCTGAAAAAAATTAATTCTAGTCATTTATATGTGTCATGCCCAGTGACAGGATTGATGATGATGAAAAGTCAGGACTGTGTTAATTAAGGATAAAAATTTTTAATAATATGTTGCAATATTTTGTATATGACTGAACTGCCGCTTAGCAAGCCAGGGAGTTTGGAGCTGTGCTTAGCAACAGCTTTTTGATGGATTCAAAATAATAATAATCCCATTTTTAATATATTGCAGCAAAATGATAAATGTAGATCCAAATACATTTATAAATTTGTCATCATCATTAACATCTATCAAGTTAAACAGGTATATTAGCATATCAGTCTACATCCATTTATCCATTAGAATTCATCTCCGTTATGGCTTTGCAATGTTTTGATCTTTAGCTCCGCATCAAGCTTGAAGCTCTCCTGACTCTTGCAACATTATTCTCTTTAGAAAACAGAGTTGGAGATCAGTTTTCAAAGGAGAAGTCATAATAGGCATTCAGATTCTCTCATATCACTCGTATGCTTCTCTCATAACGTCTTAACATGTAAGGGGTTAGGATGTATGCATTGATGTGGTCCTCATCACTCTGCCAGTTGAAAACATAAGGATCAAATCAAAAGTAAGGAACAGTTTTCAGACATGTGCAATTACATTGGCAGCCTTCTCAAAGAAGCAAATTGAACTACGATGGAGCTCAAAGAGGGAGTGAGACAAGCCTCCCCGTCCCCTGCATCCCGGGGCTCCAGAGCCTGCAGCGACAGGAAGCACCTGGGCAAACTAAGGCACCTTTCCTTGAGCTCCAGAAGTGCCAGGCTTGGATTCAGCCATCCGCTCAGCCGCCGTGGCCTGCCTCTGTGCTCCCAGGAGCCCACTCCTCACAGCTGCCTGAGGCACGCGAACGGTTAATACTAGGACTGGTCTCTGCGGATTGGAGCTACTCTGTGTTCTGTCTGCAAAAAGGGTTTTAATGAGCATCCAGAAAGACTATGTTATGACGGACCCAAACTGGGATGTTCTGCTAGTACAAATTAAGCTAGCTTAAGTGTTAAATCCTCTTCCTTCTCTCCTGCCAGGCTGTGGGCTCAGCAAATTATAAAATGCGCAGAAACTCCTTGGTCTACAATAGCTGCTGGCTTTTCTGTCCTAGTGCTATGGAAAGGGCAGGCCCTGAAGCTCTGGCCCATTCATTTTCTTTTTTTTCTTCGCACAATCTGCAAAGAGCCCCCTGCTGCGCAGCTCCCATTTGGCCTGAGCTGCAGCTGTAACAGAATTCTCTGTTTGGGACTCAGAAACCGGAGATGGAAAAGGCTTGCGAAGTTAATTTGTCCATACTCTGGGCAATGCGAGACTGTTCTCCATTGCACAGTAAATCTTTATGTCCCCTGCCTAGGTCCCTCTTACTGATCTGCAGTGAAGGGGCTGCCATGCTGTGCTCCAGAAGACTACCCCACTCTCGGAGAGCGTGTTTAGACCCTCGTCCACCCTTTCTGGCTCATCACTGCTTGACTTCCTCCATCTGCCTCCTATCTACCCTTCGCTTGTGATTTTGGGACTGGGGGTAGGGGGCAAAAATCCTTCTCCTCTTTTTTGTGCCACAGGCAAAACCTTGGGCTTCACAATTTCAGTCCTGTCCTGCCCTTCCTTAGCACAAATTGCATCAGCGGTGGTGCATGATTGCTCTACTGTTAGCACAACGGGATGCACTTGGCTTTGAGCTCTCCCCTCCTGCCAAAGCCATGGTAGGAGGCTGTAATGCCATGGCAGGAGCAGCACGTCCTAGGGCATAGCCTGACAGCAGGGCAAGGGGCTCAGCTCATCACTCTGCCCACCATGACGGCAACTTGCAAGTGTTACTGGGTTTTCCCTGACAACAGAAAAGGTGCAGGATCCCACCCCTGAGCTGTATTGCTCAGGTGGCACACAGCTGTTTTTCCTTCTCCCCATTTTACTCTGAGCCATGTTAAATTTCATCTGGAGCATTTTCAGAGCAGTTTTCCCACTCCCAGCTCCCCCCTAACGTATGTGGTTGCCCCAATCTGTCTAGACAATTCCACATCCCCACATCCCTTCTTCAAGCCAAGCAAATTCCCAATTCCAGCTACTCCGATACAAAGGACAAAGTTCGAAATCAGAAATGCTGGTGGAAAGTTCTGATGCCTGTTTTACCTTTTAATCCTACTCTGTGGAGCAGCAGGGGGCTACACTGGCAGATTCAATTGCAAAATAAAAGCACTTTCAAAAAAATTCCATCCTTTCCATTTTACATATTTATAAATGTACATATAAATTAGGAAGTTCTATAGTTACAGTTCTCTAGCTACAAAGCCAGACAGTTCTTGTTTGCAAGCTCCTCATCCCCCACCCCTCAGCCACTCAGGTCACAGTTTTATTATACTTGACCTGCTGAATACTTGTGTTTTCTGCAGGGACTCATTAGAAAACCATTACATTTGCAGGGTTTTTTTTTAATTCAAAAAGTAATTTTGTTTCTTTGATGTGTGAGTTTTATTTATTACCTAACATGTCAATATTTTCAGCTAATGATTTCAAAATAAGTAGTCATAGACAGCATGTAGAACAGCATGATGATTATGTTGTCCCCAGGTCTTCCAATCACCTCCTGGACAATTAGCCTATCAATACTTTCCATTAATGTAATGGGCAATGTGTGAAATTTCCTGGCTGCTTCCAGAATTTAAAGTAGATGAAGACAAGCAAACAGAGAGGATTGTTTGGCAGTAAAGTAGATAATCAATAAATGAATGCCCAGATCAATACATATCCCCTAGCAGGACCACAGTAGTTTAGCTCCAGCTCCAGATCCCTTAAAGGGGTTCTAACAAATAAATAACAAAAGTCAAATTTACATGTCTTGATGATGAAAATTTACTGTAATTTGCAGGAAAATGCCATGAAACTACATTATGCGTGTAAATCTCCAGCCAAAGTAAAATGTTAACACTACCTATGGTGTCTATGCCACCTGAAGGTCTGACAGTTTAACTCATGCCTCTGGTTTAACACCTATTTTAAAAGTAGAGTGCCTCTCTTTTGCTCCAGGTCATGAAAAAAACACATCATGAAAGCCTCCTTTTATGTGCATATGTGGGAATTATTTTTTTTATACTTTCACAAAATATTTGGTGCTATCTCACACTCGTGCCTTTGTATACAGGGTAGAGGAAGTGTAACAAGAATCAGGCAAGTCATTAAAAATACAAGGTGGGAGGGAATGGCGTAGCCAGGATCCTAAAACCTTCGTAGGAAAATAAGAGCTAAGCTAAAACTGAATTTTCTGAGTGCCAGATCTTAAATTACTTCTTTTGGAATTGAACCCTGAGGTCCTTAATCAGACACCTTTAAAAATGGTCTCAACCACAAAATGACTTCATGATTAGGTAAGAGGTGAGGAAAGAAACTCATCTTATCTCTTCTAAGCCTTTCTGAAATGCAAGGCAACAAGATGTCAGAAGATAATCTATATGGTGTTTGCAGTTCCTCACTGGGAACCTGGCTAGTATTTGAAAAACTGTGAATTAAGTAATTTTCTGTTTGCTAACAAGGGTAAATTGAATGTTTGCTTACATTAAAATGTTTGTTTAAAACGTTATATTTTTAAACGGTAATCTGGAATTTGGAGTTTGTCCAAAATTCAGTCTTTTCAATGACTAATGTTCCTCAAGCTGTTCAAGGATAAAGTCCTCCTAGAAAGCACTTCTAGGCTTCATCTGACTTTTTAAACGTCTGCTTCAGGATGAGCTAAATCCCCAGAAATGCCTATTTCTCTCCATCAAACGTGAAAGAAGCCCACAATGTCTGGCTCCAGTGGAAACAACTGCACTGGAAATGTCTGGAGCTAAGAAGAGATGAATCCCCCCGCAGTGTGACAGCTCATACCTTTACAGTCAGACATCAGACTGGCTGTGGCTGAAGTGAAGCATATCCTCCTTACGGATCCAGAGCCAGCACCCTGGGAGCTGCAGCCCTCCTGGGGCAAGAGGGGGGACTCAAACTGGGGCTCAGATCACTTCTCCCACCCCTGAGGTGCAACCATCAGCAGTGAGGACAGCGAGAAGTTTGCATCCTGGGAAGCACAGGAGGCTCAGTAGAAGTTTATGACCCACACAGGAACTTGTCCAGGTTTCTCTAGTTTTCAGAAGTGTGAAGAACCCGCTGGTTATTGCACGGACCCCTTAATGACACGTCATTTTGGGTGCATGGGGAAAAGGGAAAACGTTAGTGTTTGCAGCATTGTTAGCGCGGTGGCTCTAACAATTTGAGGAAAGCGCATCTCCCATTTTCTTGCCACAACTTCTGAAGACTTTAAGGCTTCCTAGCTGAGAAATGTGCTGGCTAAACCATGTTTAATATGTAAGATCACAGCACAAGCTTGTATGACCAGAGGTCTGATGCAGGGACCAGGAATACTGCACCTCTGTTTCCCACTGCCTAACAGAGGAAGAAGAGCAACAGCTGAATGAATCTGGCCCACCAGCTCAGTTGTCTCAGCTGGACTGCACACAGTATAGACTATACTGTGTGTATATACTATAGTATATAATATGGATTTAGATAAGGGATATGCTTTTTAGTATTTGCTGTTTGTTTGTTTGTGGTCAATGCAGGGAGTTGGAAGGAAGTTGTAACGTGGAGTTGTTCTTATTTTACACAAGAGAGCAATGGCATATTGAAACACTCACTTTGATGGTTTCCCTGGTCTGCAGGGAGTGCTCAGTAAAAGCTTTCTGCCACGCCTGGATCGACATAACTGGGATTGTTGGTCCCACATGAATTGAGCCAGGAAGTACTGCAGTACAGAGATGGTCCAGATAGGAAAGCAAATGTCACTGACAGGCAAGATCTAATTTCAGTGTTAGCCTAACGATGTGACTGATGCTAAGCCAGTAGGAAATTATTATGGCCTAGATTAGATTACGCATGCAATGTCAGAAGAGCCCTTCTCCACCCCTGCGTGCATCCCTGCCCTTCCCTACCACGCTCCAGAGAGCAGCCAGCCCCTTGCCTCTCTTCCATCACGCTTTTGTAATACAGGTAGGTTAGAAAGCTGTATAAGCAATTACAAGCTCCATAATAATGTTCTATCAGCCACCTTCCCTCACCCTCCTCTGAAATCTCATTAAAGAAGAAAAAAAAAAAAAGGAAAACCTGTCTGTATGGAAATCCAAAGTGACCTCTCTTACGCATTCATTGGTATTTTTTTCACCTGCCAGAAGCACAAAGGGCTTTTCAGGTCCCGAGGCTGCTGGGATCGTCAGCAGGGCCCACAGCAAAATGAATGACTGTGCCACAAACCAAAATGGGAATTTGAACCCCAGCAGCTCCGGTCGCACCTCAAACTCTCCAGCCAGCAGATGCCTCTGGCCCAGCCTTGGCCGGCATGTGTCCCTCAGCAAAAACTCTCCTCCTTTTTCTCTGTCCAACAAAAGGAGCAGGTTTGGGTGACAGTACAGGACAGGTGATGTTTGTGAAATGTTCTTTCCTGACTCAGTGACTAGGAGAGAAGCCATCTTTGCTCATACTCCAGCCAGAGTTAACAGAGCCCTGTGCAAAGCCACACATCCACACATGGTGGGACATCGAGATGAAGCTCATGTTACACAAGGGAATGGCAAGGTATCAGATAAAGGACTATCCAGCTGACTTCAAGAGACAAAAGTACAGCCTTCGTGGAGGTAGGGAAACTCCACAGAATCACCGGTAGAGAAGCTATTTCTATCATGTAGGCATCAATCCTCGGCACAAGCTAAGTCCAGATGAAAGGTACCAGTTTAACAGTAGGAGCAGATCTAGAAGAAAGCAGCAGTGATCCCTGTTTCTTTGCATGGGGCTGCATAACAACAGGGGTTGTGCAGAAAGTGAAGGTCCTGCACGAGGGAAGGTTTGGGTTTCCCCACTCAGCAGCCTGTACTCAGATCCCCAAGAACGGCTCTGCTTGAACTCAGGTGGATCTGAATGAGCCCTAGTGACACAAGTGTCTCACGGATGTGAGTCAGAGTTGAACTGAAAACAAAAGATAGTTTTCACTGGCTTGGAATTTCATACGAAACCAGTGCAAATTTGGATCTGAAAACAAAATGTCCCCAAAGTCCAATGGGTTCATTTTTTTAGAAGCTGGTGCTAATGCCCATGAAATAGCTTCATTACCGTTTGTATTACACTTAGGGTTTTCCATGAGATGTTGCACAAGTACTTAGCATGGGTTTGTCCTGCACTTACATGGTCACTGGGTTGATTGATTTGGGTTATTTGGTAACGGCTGAGTGTTTATTTAGTCAGTGTATTGTTAGAAGCCTCTTAAGGTTGACTAGAGCACTGTATACGAATTCCTTTGGGTTAGCTTGTAAAAATTTAGTGATATAAACAGTGAATGCTCCCCTGAGTTTGCAGACGTTAGCAGAAGTCAGGCCCTAGCAGAGCTGTTTGAAATGCTGGTGGCTGGACCTGCTGGGATGGCATGAAAATGGGATTTATCTTTATTAACCTTCTTTTCAAAGCTTTAATTTTGAGTCAGTGAATTCTTTCCAAGTTTGACCTTATTAATGGCTAAATTGCAACTAGCACTGAGATGTAGCAAGTCAGATTAAGCTAGCCTGAAACCAGTGGAGAGATGTCATTTAAAAGATAGCTGTCCGTATTCTAATTTCTCCAGGAGACAAAAGCTTAGGAACACATTTGAGTGTAAGTTTCTGTCCTACAGAGTCAGTCAAGACTGTAAAGCGTAGAAAATGGATGAGTAAAGAAAAATAAAATCAGGAGAATCCTGTGGCAAGCAGAGTTGAAGACTCTAAAAGAGCAAAACCAAGTTGTAAAAGTATTTTTTTCAAGGGCGAGAAGGATCCTAGCAGTAGCATTAGTCCATCATGACAAATTTCCTGTCTTCATCACCAAGGCAGGAGGACATAATTTTTTTCTGTTCTGTACAGAGGAAGAAGGAGTTAATGAATTGATACCACATCAGGTCTGTTAAGGTACTTTGAAGCAAATGGTAAGTAAACAGCAACTAGGCAACAGGAATGCTAAGAAGCAGCTATTAACACCAGGCAATCTAAAATCACCAGGTCAGGACAACGACTGTCTGGCATGTTATTACAGACTGTTACCTTGCATCAATCCTGTTCCAAATAAAAGATAAAGAGTTAAACCAATGCTTAGGGTCTGCCCTATTGTTCTGAAGCAGGAGCTAGAGTTTCCAAGTCATCCGTACCAGAGACATATGGCCTAAACACAAAGACTTACCAAAGGCACTTAAGAGCTTCCAAGAAATCCTTCCAGGAGAGGGATACTCTCAAAAGATTGCAACACTACATGAACAAAATTCTTTCCTGCGGCATGTAGGATTGAACAAACTTCTGCTATGATACTTCTTTTTGCCCTTAACTCTTACTTCCTCTACCTCCCTTTTGATAGTGATGCCAGGGAATTCTTCATGGCATCTGTGATTCATATTTAACAGTCTGTCTTCATGAGTGTCGTTGTAGGGAATCACTGAGGACTATCCCTATAGGAAACATCAGAGAAATGCAAAAGCAGGCACCTGGAAAAAAACCAAGACGACTTAAAAATAGACAACACATCTTTGAATTTAACCTGCATCCAGAAGAGAGAATGGGGATTTACACCAGGAGTGGGAAAATAATTTCACTCTGTAGGACTAGCCCAGAAAGTCTTTGCCTTGGCAGAGTACTGGTGTGCTGGCATCCATTCCCAGCATGAGTTATATTAGTTGACCAAGAAGATATCCTATTCCATTCATTTTCCCTTTTGTGAGCCAACAGCTAATCCTAGCATTTCTTTGCGATTGTTTCCCCTCTATTCTTCACCTGTTTGGATGACAGTTTCCCAATGTGCTAGCCCTGTGGTCAGCCCAAGGAAGACCTCACCCATGACTGTGACCTCTGTACAACGCTGCTATAACAAATGTGTTTGCGAGTGCGGTGCAAATACCGTCTGGCCTTAGGTGATGAGACGACCTCTCCGCTTTTGGGGAGGCAGACAGCTGCCTTCCCACTGCAGCCGGGTGATGTTCGGTGTGAGGTCTCAGATGGCCAAAGCCTACAAACATGGCAGAGACCGGTCCCTCCCTGGGGAAGGAAAGGGAGCACCGGGCACAGGCTCTGGGAAGCCCCCAGGCTCTAGTTTTGCTAGCCTGGGCTAAGTACCTGCCTCTAGTACCCGTTCAGGGCTTCCTTCCCTGGAGCTGGACAAGCAAAGGGGTTTCCAGCGGAGAAACCTGGACTGGTGCCTGGTGGTAGCTTGCCGGGGCTTCATCTGGGGGGGCCATCAGATCGGACTAGTCCTGCTTTGACCTGGATTTCACAGATTAGAGGCTCCATCCCAGCCCCCAGGCCGCCCCATGCCTGCCGTGGTTGGCAGTGCCGAGCGGCCTGGCACATGTTAGCTGGATGCAGTACTGGGCTTACATTAAAAATGCCATAGCGGGGGGTGGCTGCTTCAGGCAAAACAGCCTCGTCAGCTGCGTGGCCAGCTACCTGCCCCCAGCAGTGCCGGCACCCGCTAATAATGTGTCACGGGAGCAATGCAGTGCTCCCGTCCACGCCTGGGCCCTCTGAGGCTTCGTCTTCCCCGGCGCATACCCTGGGGAGAGCAGAAGGGCGGGCGGAGGGGGAGCGGGGACTGGGGTGGCCCCCAAGGCCTGCTGGGCCCCCTGGCAGCGTCACCCCAAGCAGTGGGCAGGGAGGAGGAGGCGGCGGCGGCAGGCACCAGACCTGCCTGCACTTCATCTCACAGGACTTAATACCCTTCTCAACTTGACATGTCTACATACAAAGCACTGCCGGTCCTCCTGTGACAGGCATTATATTATTACAAGCATTTATCTGAGGCACCCAGGACACAGACACTGTAATTAGAGAGCAGTTAAGGTCAGACAAGTGATTAGTTAACAGTAGTTCTCTGACTTGGCTTACGTGCCTTATTCATCTTCATTCAAAGCGATCTAGTCTGCTGACAGTCATATAATTTCGTGCTAGGTAATCCTGAACATGTGAGTGTTTGGCCATGAAATCTTTCCCAAAATTACCAGAAACTGAAGGCTGAGTTACTGTCTTCCAGGAGAGCATTTCCCCTGGCCTGCCGCTGCCGAGCTCAGTGTCTCAGTCCTCTCCCATGCCAGCCTGTGCCTGCACGCCCATGCAGCCTTTTGTGTAGCTCCTAAAGCTCTACTAATTAATCTAATCAATGAGAAGGACTTACATAATACTGCTAATTTCAGACATTTTTACTCTGCGTGCATTTTGCTTTCACTCACAGATGCGTGTTTATTTGACAGGCCTTATCCTTGAGCAGGAATTTAGGATTTGTTTATGTGGACTGAAACGTGCAAAGTTATACGTGAGAAGACAGGGCCATAGTGATCTGGATTGCCCGAGCCCAGCCTCCTGCACAAGCATCCATCATTTCAGTGTCAGACTGAGGACTTTACATTTGTTTTGACTACATTAGGAGAACTATGTCTCCTTATCCCAGTACTCTACCAGTAGAAATAAATGCCCATAACAGGGAGGAAAAATATTGTCCTTGATTACATATCCCATCCAAGGTAATTATTTTCTTTTCATCTTAATGCTCTTGTTTCTTTTTATCTCCTTCCTTTTTTCCTATTAGCCTTTTCCAGTAAACAATAGAGGGCTTGCAAGGTTAGCAGAGATTTTTTTTTTTTTTTTTACTTTATGAAGGGCACATCAGCACATTAACTTACCAGACATGTACATATCTGTAGCTGCTCAGAACACCGCACCAACAGTACAAACAACCAGTGCCCAGGGCAAACGTTCCAGAACATTGTGCAGAAGATCAGGACGATTGTAACAGTCTTTCTGGCCTTAAAATACGCAAAGCTTCAAGTAAGGGAAATGTTCCTTTTGCAGCAGAAAGGCTATCATCACCTAACGCAGCTCACGCCATTAGAAAGCAACCTAACACGGAGTACTAGGATTATTACATGACTAATACTTCCACTTCTAAAAAATCTGGCCAAAAACTACCCCAAAAAAACCATGTTAAAATATAGTTAGGATACCAAATACGTTTATAGAGCTGTGTTTGCCTTTTCTCTCTCTCATCGCACTGTCCTGCTTTTCTCTCAAGTGGCAAGTTTATCATCTGCTGGTTGCATCAGGTGTGTATCAAAGCCGCCCCTGCTCTGCGGACGTGCTTCTGGGGGACGAGCTGGGGCCCTGCAGAGATCTACAGGGAACCACCACGAAAAGTCATTGCGTCCATGCTGAACTACACGTGTTTGGAGAGGACAGTCATCCCTCCAGCCAGAGGAAAGCAATCATAACAGCTAAATTATGGGACTTCGAAGCTTTCACTGCATTGTAAATCCCGAGCACAGCAGCTGCCAGGTATTGTCCTGGTGAGCAAAACTGATCCGTCTCATTTAATCACGTCACACTTCATTTGTGCCACAAGTGTCAGGAAGCTGGTCAAAACAAGGTTAACGGGCTACAGTGCGTCACAGGCCGATAATCAGATTAAGCGGGCAGTTGCCCAGTTACTGGCCATGATTATATTCACCCTACAATACTGCTTTTAACTATTTGTTACTGGGTTGCCAATCTGGTATTAGAGGCAGGAAGGACAAGGCTAAGAACCTGGGGGAAATTAGTTCTTGCTAGAGATTAAGTGGGGCTCCTGCAAGGTGCAAAATAGAAATGGACAAGAAAGATTTAGAGATATTTGCATTTTCACATACTCTGTTTTTTAATATTTTGAGGGGCCATTAGTATTTTTAAACTCTCTTTATACACACATATGTTAGAAAGATTTAGAGATATTTGCATTTTCACATACTCTGTTTTTTAATATTTTGAGGGGCCATTAGTATGGGCACAATCATTTTTAAACTCTCTTTATACATACATATGTTTACTTCAGCAGTAACCCATTAAGTAATCTATTAAAAATAAAACTGGGGAAAATGAATGGGGCCTTTTCCTAGTATTTTACAGGTTATAATAAACCAGGACCTTTCCTTCGACACTTTCTTGATTATTCAACTTGAAATGCATTTTTCACAGCTCTCAGATTTCATTGCTTCATCACCAGCTCAGTGGGGACAGAGCATAAACTGTATGGTCTCAGTGCGGCTCCAGGTCAGGTTACAAGTCTGTGGGGTCCTACAGACTAAGTATGCACCGAGAGTGACGTCATTCGAAAAGAGACACAGGTCAGCGTGTGCTAATGTCCCCGGCATCAGCTTAGCTGCTGGGACTTGATGTAGAGTTGCCATGGGAAATAGCAATGTAGGAAATATAAAGACTAAAAAACCTGAGTGTGGGATAAATAAAGACACAAACTCTCCTCCTCCGCCTGCCTTCAGTCTTTAGGGGGAAAGCCTGTGAGGAGCCACGGGACATCGCTGCCCCTCTGCCGAGCTGCCTCCTGGCCGCAGCAGCCGCCGTGCTCCTCCCTTGAGGAGCATCCATCCTTTCTCACGCGGATGAGAGAGAGGCGTGAGAATCAGAGCTGGCCACCCATCTTACATCATGAAGTACCTCCCTTTTGCCAAAACCTTAATCTAAAGGAGAGTAAAAACGGTCCCAAGTTTGCACAGAAATATATAATTAATGAAAAGATGTCAAATAATTAAATTTTTTTATTATTTTGGGAGCCTGACCTTTTCTACGCTGAGATTCATGTTCCCTGGCTTGGCGTGTATTCCTGTGTAAAGTCAGACATCTGTTTCTCTTCCGTGACTCAGTTTTACTGTATGTAAAGTGTATTTAATCCTATTATGATATGAAGCCTTACTAGGCAAACAATCAAAGCAACTCTGAGATTCCCAAAAAAAGCCCTGATTTTCCTTCAAGTGCAGCTTTGCCAGGTAGAGCTCCTCCAGTTCAGGGTCTCTGCCTCATTAAAGCATTTAACACAAATAGGAAGAAATATTCCTCTATGCACTTGCTCGGCCAGTGGAAGGCAGACCCAGAACAAAGGACAGAGCCAAGCTAAACACGGTGCCAAAATGCTTGGAGATACCGGCAGCGTGGGCTTTGCACCCTGCGCCCCGGCCAGCAAGTGGCAGGTTTGCTCTCAGCCTTGCCCAAGGTGGGGGCTATTAAACCAGTGAGGCAAAAAACACCGCCGGAAATTATCTTAAGAGCAGAAGAATCGAGGAACCTCCTGAACCCAGGCTTATTCGAAACAGCCGCAGCTGCTGGAGCATATGCTCCTGGGTGAAGTCAGGCCATAGGCACTTTGCATTTCGAGGCTGTCAGCACATCCTTCGCTGTCACATCCCCTCAGCCCTCCATCTGGCATACACCTGTGTCCTGCTTCTGGCTCTTGGCAGCGCAGATGCCTGAATGCAGAAGAAGCCTTTCCTTCAGCGGGTTCAGAGAGGACGACAAATTGATTTCTCCCCTGACTTCCCAGTCGGAGCACCCCTTAATCCACTTCAGGCAAAACGACCTGGATGAGTTTAAACAGTGTAAGTAGATGCTGTGAGTTATTCTGGTTTGTTTTGCCTGGAGCAGGACTGGGAGTGCTCACACGAACCAGTTTGCCAGGAGAGCTGATGAACGGTGGTGGCTCTAGCTGGCGGAGGAGCTACCACCTCCGGCTGGCACAGCTGGATCAGGGATAGGACTCGCGGCCACGGAGCTCTGCCTGGCAGGAGAAAACTTGCTTCTTTTCCTTTTCTAATACAGAAGGTAGGTTTTATCCCTGGAGGTGTGTGGGAGAGGCCCAGTAAATCTGCACAGTGAAGCACAGTCTCAGTGCAATGGTTGCTTTAATGTGGAGTTGGAGCAAAAGGAAATGCAGCTGAAGGAGAGACACTCCCTGGGATTCAGTGTTGGCCAGGGAGGTGGTACAGCCCTCTGGGGATTCTCTAGGGAGAAAGCTGGTAATGGGAAAGCTTGCAAAATCCAGACTTAATCTCTCGCGCTGCAGAGGACTAATCCTCACGCTTGACGTTAATCTTTTCAATGGAGATATAACGCCCTTATCTTCCATGTTGCTCATTGAGCCAGAAAGTAGGGCCTATGGTCTTTATAGGCTGGATATGGAGCTGCAGAAACCATTACACTGACATTGTCTTTCTGCTGGATTTTCTTAAGATTTCAGTATGGACTGGGCTCTCTTTGATGACAGCCTGCCTTTGCTCTTTTTTAAGAAACATACCCATGTGTAGTCCTGATACAGCCCCTTCTCTTGAAATAAGAAATATCTCTTGGCCCAGCAAGGAAGAGGCCATTGGCAAGTAGGACTGTAACAACCTGCCACCCATGGCACCCCCCTGGAAGATCTCCAGGCTTGGAGCTGGCTGGCAGCGAGTATGGCTCCGGTCTCTTCCATGGACTTGTATGCCTGGAGGGTCCTCGTAGTTTGGGTTTGCTGTCACAAAATCGGTACTTGTGTTGCAAATGATGGCAGCCCGATTAGCCTGGAGACAAAAGCCTTGTTTTCCTCACCGGAGCAGAGGCCATACAGCTTGCCTTACATGCAATGCTCGAGCCAAAGCCCACTGAATATTCCAGTCTTCTGGACCAGGCCTGTAAGTTCACCTGCCTCTACCTCCTTCTGACCCACAGGCTTCTCTGGAGATTTTATGCTCGAGCCAAAGCCCACTGAATATTCCGGTCTTCTGGACCAGGCCTGTAAGTTCACCCGCCTCTACCTCCTTCTGACCCATAGGCCTCCCTGGAGATTTCTGATTTCTCCCTTTTTCCCCCCTTACTTCTGTTTTTGTTGTTCTTACTTTGGTTTCTTTAAAGAGAGAGGCTCTAAGTGAATACAACACATTGCACAAGCCCTTGCACTAACCAGGGCCCTGAGGCAGGGATATTTAGATGCTCACCCAACATGTCCATAAGCTGCAAGATAACATATTGGCTTCTAGGGACTCAGGAAATGTTGAACTTCACTGTTTGAGATAAAACTCAAAGGATATAATCCTTCATTCATCGGCAACCGTGCTGTGGCAGAGCAGCCCAGCCTGTCCAGAGTCTAAAGCAAACCGTGAAACAAATCTGTATGTATGTGTCTTAATACACATTAATTGCAATTAATTCTAATTAGACCTCCTTGGACTGCCAAAACTAGAAACACAGTCAAAATCTTCAGGGTTTCCAGATAACTCTAGGATTTGTGAATAACAGAGAGACAGGCAGTAGCAAGGGAAGTAATCAAAGCTCCTATATATCATATTGATTAAAACACAAGGACTGCCCTTCAAGGAGGAACTTTGCATCAGGAGGAAGATATATTGGCTGCTCTCGTAAGCTGCTTCCAGTTCTGCCAGCAGCGATTGAGGACATACGACTATGTTGTCATAGATAAAAACAAATCTGTGTTTTCAGCCTCTCTGCAGTGAAGAAATAGCCCAGGAAGGATACATATCTTAATTAACCCCTTGGGAAAAGAAGACAAAAGCAAATAACAAACAGAATATGGCACAGATGGAAAGCATTTTGACAACAAATCCTTTGAAGTCAGATTATTTTTTTGTTTGTTTTCATACAAAAGAAAAATTCACCTCTGTCTGGCAGCCTAGCAAAAGGTCACACAACACTGGAGCCCTGCAAGAGTCCAATTTCAAAGACCCAGATGAGGCACTGGGTGGATTTCACCTACCGACCGTTGCTCTTCTGTTGGCAGGAATTCCAGCTGTGCGTGGGTTGCCGCTTCGCTACACAGGATGCGGGAGCAGGAGCAAAGTATAACAAGTTGACACCACTATTTCCTTTGAGCAACAGATGCCCACGTTTGACATCGCTTGGATATCTCACTTAAACAGTGAGAGCAAATGGGCCTATTTAAAGTTTGTACAAGCAGGTGCATGTTGCCCTTCGGCTATACACAAACACTCGGAAAGCACAATTAAAGCAAGAAGAAAACAAATGGGTTTTTCCTTTGCAGCCCAAGCACAGGAGACCTGTGCAGCGGGGCGAGGAGCAGAGGGGGAGGAACAAAGAACAGTTTGTACTGGGCCAACACAGATGAGAGATGCTCTGCTTTTTCCTGAGCCACTTCTCACCAGTGTAAGAACCTGGAGCCTGAGCAGATCCTAGCAGACTCCAAAATGGCAAAAGTTTGTCCCACGTATTTCATGGAAACAGAATTTTCCTCCAAGATTTTTTCTAGCTGATTTTCTGTAGAACAGAAAGAAAAACCCTTTTCTTGGTGAGGGGGTTACTTGGCCTCACAAGAGCTCGTCTGTTGGCAGTGCTGCCCAGCTCACATCACATCAGCGTCTTATCCATCAATAGCACTCAGGGGCCAAGCGAGCTGCCAGGGTCACGCAGGACGGCTGCGGCCGAGTTGGAAAGGTGATTTTGCTCAAATAAACCCCAGGCAGGCGGCCACTGCAGCCGCTTTCTCCCCCCACCACAGGAGCAGCAGCAGCGCCTGCGCAGGGAGGCCATGACAGTGGGTTTCCCCCACAGTTAGATGGAGTGGAGTGCATGTTGCACTCAGTAATGCAATTGTGCCTTTAATACTGCCTTAAACCCGTGTTGGAAATAACCCCCAGGAAGATGAGAGGGTTACCCTCCCGGTGCCGGCCACCTGCCCATCGGGCTGAGGACCTTCCTCACCCCACCGTTCCCTCAGTACCTGCCCCTGCAGACGGCCAGAGCCTGGCTGAGCTCCTGCCTGGCATGCAGCGTAGGTGCTGCTGGAAAAAGCTGGCTGCCTTCTTGCAGCAGAGGAAATGCCCTGTACCCACCTCAGGAGGCAGGCGGCGTCCGCTTATAAGTGTATCCTGAAATCGGTTGTATCTTCCAGCAAGAAATGTAAATGCAATGATCATACACAGGTAGAGAAGGATACTGCATTAGCCCCGATGCCTGACTATAAGAAGCAGCGCTCAAAGATTGTTTCTTCGCCTCTGTTACCTTCTTATTCCCTCTCTGATCTAAGCATGATCCCTCAGCCACACTAATTACCCAAATCACATTCACACACTTGCTCCCCACAAGCAGGGCCTCTTCTTCAGGTAGAAAAAGACACTGAGGAAAATGGCATTACTTCAGGCAGTTGGGCAGGGGTTGGCAATTGGGCAAGGATGCAAGATGCACCTAAACCACACCTTTAACTTCATTTTTTGAAGTTCCCTTGGCTGGAGATGTTCCTTGTCTCCGGCAAGCTTCTCCCAGCACCGGGACCAAGGATGCTGCATGCGCTGGGCATGCGGTCACCCAGGGCAGGAGCAGCTGGGGACGTGCTGATCCCTTGTTGCATAGTGCATCCTCAGCAAAAGCTGGGTGGGCACACCGACATGGCTGCACGTTCTGGGCCAGTACAACTTTTAAAATCTCCATTCCCACTACTTTCTACCTCATACTCTTGATTGGTTAGCCTGTAAACCTGAAGGGACATTTTGCAAATATTTACGACCACCTTTGATCAACCCATTTTGGCCTAAGCGGACTACGTTATGTAGTAGTAGTTATGTAGATAAATCTGTGTAGATAAATCTCTCCCATAAGATTTATCTAACAGCTCATCATCTTTCAAATGCTGATAGTGGCAAAGGCTTCCTTGGGGATCTTTTCTAACACGCCATCACCTCACTCTTCTTTTTACCAGGACTACCTCCAAAGGCTGTGGTGCTTTGGTTATATGTCCTCTGCAAAAATGATGAGGAGAAATTTATGGTCCTATTTGGAAGCAAAGGTATCGAAACAGAATAAAAACCTAGAGCCAGACTGTGATTTTAGTGAGACAAATGGAAACACTGAGGGACTCCTACAAGGACAAGGGAACTGCTACCATGTCACTGGAGATGAGAATCCAGCCCAAAGACAAGAAAGACGGGGCCAGATGGCACGCTGTGCCTGTTTGCTAACTTGTGCTACGGCATCTCTGCCTTCTGCGAGCCTCGGCAGCCACATGGACTTGTGAGCTGCACCATACGAGCCCTGCAGATTTCAGCATGGCCTTTGTTTAAATCACCTTCAGGTGTTAATTTCGAGAGGCACCGAACACCCAGAACTCTATTTAAAGCCACTTGAGCACCATGGATATGGCGCATCTAGGGACACGAGGCCCCCAAAAGCGACTGTTCACCCACAGAAAGCCTCAGCCGTGCCCCTGGGCAGCCACAGCTGGGGAGATGGCAGCACTCACCCACTGTGCCAGAAAGTCACTGTCCTCGACCTGGGCACAATCAGTGGCAAGGGGGACCCAAACAATGGGAATCAAAGTTGTAACCAATTTATTGTCTATAACAAGTTGTTGTCCAGTAGCAATGACGTTGGATCGCTACTAGTTTTCAATGGTCTTTGAGACAGTGACCTAAGAGATGAAGTCTCCAGCATGTTCTCAAACTCCTTCAAACCAGCAATTTCCTGAAAATGTCTTGTTGCATTGCCTCCGGTGCAGTATCACCTTTTTTTTGTTTGTTTTATTTAGTTTTGTTGCTATGCCTTTGACCCTTGAGTCTGCTGCCCTGCGGTCAGCGGGGACCTGGCTTTTTCATGTTTTCACAGCACAGCGACTCGGGGATGACAAACGCTGGAAATAAATGATGGATCAACCCACCCTTTCACTGCCCAGAGCCTGAACTTCAGAGAGCCCCAGGAGAGCGCTGGCAGCCAGGGCAGCACTCGGCAGCACCGCGGGGCACAACGGGGGCGTACAGCGGCACCCGGCAAAGTGCTCAGCATCCCTGCAAAGCAGCGCAGGATTGGTTGTATGTTTGGCCAGCTGTGTCCTGCATTATGTTAGCAAAACCAGTATTGCCAAGAAGCGGCAGCAAGGAGGCAGAGGTAAGGTTCTCTCCACAAAAGCCAACCCATTCATGCCAGACTCAAGAAGCTCCACGCTTGCACACTAAATCCTTCCTGCCTTCCCCTGGTGCATCTGTCCTTCGATGAGCTCCTGTGCTCCCAGGTATTTACACACACACGCACACACACGCACATCCGCAGAGGCGGGTTTTGGGGTGCCTGATGGTCACCCAGACCACATACAGTGCGACAGCGAGGGGCCGGAGCCACGCAGGCAAGTCAGGGAGGAGATGTGCTCGCCCTGGTTGTCCGTGGAGCTGACAGGCTCACCACCAAAACATCTTTTTGGCTCGAGTGCTGGTTGATCCTCTGTCCAAATTGCCTGAAACACCGGACCATGCAGCTGTACTGTTTATTGGCGACACTTGGGCTGAGAGGCTTCCCATCTCGCCTCGTCAGGGTCACCTGGTCACTAGTGAGTTCTTTGGGGCCGCGGCCGTTGGGAAATGCCTGCCAAGGGATCTCACCGTTTTCTCACTCACAGAGGAAACGCAGCCCCTGGGGACGTGCTGACACCAGAAGTTTTCCTTGTCGCCAGCTTCTGGGGAGCCGGCTGGGGCGAGGCGGCGGGACGCGGCTCGACGTGCAAGTGTCTCCCAACCCACTGGCCAGAGAGCGCAGCCGAAGCAGAACGGCCTGGGAGCTCAGGGTGGGAACACACGCACTGTACACAATTTACTTTCCAGCCCGCTGTGCTGCTTTGCTTTCTCCACTGATGTTTTCATTCAGACAGCAGCAATATAAGGGGAATAAGGTCAGCTCACGCTTGCAAACAAAAGAGAAGCTGTCCCAGAATAGATCTGAATGAACTGGATATTAAGGAGCCAAGATGCAGCCCAGCCTCAGGGACTGCAGGGCGCGTATGCACATACACACAGGTACGGACTACCTCCTCCTTCCCCCTTTCCTCCTCTGCTTTCTGGAGTTGTCTCCAGAGCCTCCCATGTTGTCTCCAGAGCCTCCCTTGCCAAAGCTGCTGATTGAGGAAGCAATGCCTTTCTCCTGCTTTACCATAGTTTTAGGGTGACTATTTGCCATGAGGGCAGCTGTTTCCCACGTGAGGTGTAAAACAGAGGACCACCACTAATCATTAAAGTTCCCAGGACACATTTCCACTAGGGGCATTTTTAATTTCTGCTTCTGGATGAAAATTTTCTCCATTATATTTCAATATATTATATTTCTGCTGCTGCAGACTTGCTTGGGAAGATGCTTCCCTTTCTATCCTGAAGCTCCACCTCCCCAGTATGCCCAATAACTGCCAATATACATATTGAGGAATCTTGTACCTGTTGGAAAGGAATCAAAACTCCTTTGAATCAGACAATAGAAAACAAGGTTTTCTGGAAAGGAAGATTCTCACTTGCACAACTAGGAAGCAAACTGCAGCTCCACGTTAGTTATCTTGAACTCCTTGGACAGTGGAAAGATCTGCCAGGGTCACCTCGGGAAACAGCGTTGGGAGCCTGGGAGGAAGCAGCCTCCAAGTAGGTGGCCAACTGCCCTGGGGCATGCCGGTGTCCCTGCAGGCTGAAGACTCTGCTGCCACTTAGTCACTGGCTTCCTTGCATCACTGAAGCTAATTAACAGCAAGCACAGCGGTGAAATGCTTTCTGCATTGACATATGGTCACCGTAAGCAATCCAGAGCCGTGAGCTCACTGTGCGCTGCTGGCAGAGCGGTGAGCTAACAGCAAGAGCTTTCACTGATGCCAGTCCTGGTCTGGCTCAACATAGCAATGCTGCTTCCCCACGAAGCTCCCATGAGCTGTCTTCTCATCTGACTTTCATTCCTTTATCCTGTTGCTGAACGAGGCACTCGAAGCCAACAAAGCCTCAGTATCTGGGCAATCTCCTCCTCCTATAACTAATAGCAGCCGCTTTTGGTAAAGTGCCGTCAGCCCAGCTCTTCAGCAAGCAATACTGGCAGGTGCGTTGTTAGCCTATCTGCAGAGGATGCAAAATTGCACCTAACATCTCTTCCTCACCCCAGAGCAAGCCTGGAGGAATACCCTGTGCCATCTGACTTGCCTTCATTAAGTTTTCTCTCCTGCTTTGCACTGCGCAGTGCGTAAGGTAGGTTGACCATGCAAGACTGAAACTAGTAATAAATATGTCACGTTGAGCAAATAGGACACACAAATTGGAGGGAGTAAGGAACCTCTGTGGCACTAGGACTGCTGAGGGGCCTTTGCGAGGCTGTTCATTGTGACAGCAAGAGCCTGCAAACTACACAGGTAGTACAATGGCGGATATATGGCATCTAAAATGCTATGTTTCTCAATTTCCCCACGAATCTTAAATCCTTGAGCGCTCTCTCTCTCTCTCTCACACACACACAAAGGGCAGGTCTCATCATCTGAATGAGAGAAGAAACATTATGCATAGACAGCTAACATAATTTTCAGTGGAAAAAGTAGGTATTATGATAGCAAGCTGCTGTTTAGGCCAATAAGAATTTGAGATTGACTGAGGACATATTGCATAAATGTTATATACATCCAGCTCTTCTCTATTTCTAGCCACACACCTACTTCCTTTAGCTTAATATCTATGAGATGTCTTGCTATAGCCCCACACCGAACACCTCAAGTCAAACTGCAGCACGTATGGCACAGGTTATCAGGGCTTCAGCCCCCTTTTCCACACTCTTTTTTGGGTTTCAGCTTGACTTGTGCTGCTTCTCCTTCACCACCTAACACAGCCCACATAGCCCTGGCTGCATCAGAGCAGCTCAGGGGCTGCAGCTAGGCCAAGGCAAAAGTCGCAACAGCTGGTTGTGGTCAGGACCACCTCTAAGCTCTCAAGAAAAGGAGACAGACAGTTTCCCTTGGTTTCCTCTCCTGCTTCTCCAAACAACTCTGACCTTCCACCTTGTGAAAGAGGCTTATCTAATAAAGCTATCATGTTGTATATAATAACCAGAATAAACTCCAACCATTCTCATTTTGCAAGTTCTCAGTATTTCCTCAGCTGGTTTCACACCAAATAGATCCACCATCAACAGGTGATATTTACTGGATCAGAATAAACAAAGTTACCTTTGCTTCTTCAGTTACTTCCTAGGAAAAAAGACAAAGATTTTAAGGAAGGCGAAGAGAAAATAAGTATGTGTGGGCAAGTGACAAGTGTAACTGGAGTAAGGAGGAGCAGTGCTCATTGTTTCATAAAATTCGCCATATGTTGTGTGGCTTCATTACTCAAATCTTGTATGCGCTTGTTTGATGATTTGATCAGCTGTTGACTTCATTTCGTACTGCTGCCAATTCATGACTTGGCTGATTTGATTTGAGCTGTATCCCTAACTCAAGGATTGCATTTTGCTCATTTTCAGTCATTTTAGTTATTAAGAAAAAGAAAAAAAAGTAGTCTGCTTTAGAGGTATCTTTAATGATTTGTGTGTATGTGGTTATTTAATTTGCAGTAAAGCCTGACAGGAAAACATAGCCAGGAGCCTTACTGCTAAGTCCCCAGAAGAGCCACCCAGCCACTGGGTACAGGCATGGGCAACCATAACGTTCTGCTGCTCCATCTTTCACAAGCTACTGGGACATTTACTGGCTACAGGGTAAGTATCCTGAAGATTACTAGGACATAAAGAAGGGACCTGATGGACCACCAAGGCCAGTTTCCTGCAACTACAGATAAGCATATTTTGTAATCCTCCTTCATACACTTCCCATGTAAACTTTCTAACATGTAGCTTTCAAAAGTGACAGTATTCTTTCTTGGGGGTTATGTACTGTTACCTATAAACCATGGAGTAAGGTGCTTGTTCTCCTGTAAGCGTTTTAGAAAATTTGCATGACTAGATGACACCTCAAGCTATTGCTCAAATCTAGGCATTTTTCTCAACGTCAGACAGAAACTAAGAGAGCTATGTAGCTTCAGTTCCACTTTTGCCCTTGCCACCCATGAGAGCCCATGCCTGGTGGATGGAGACGTCCGTGGTCTGAGCGATGCTCTCCACGTGAGCACGGGCAGGGCTGCGTTTAACAGAGAGACTGAAAGAAGCGTGTGATTGTGCATGTCGGGCTGTGATGCCTGAGTCCGTATGGTTTAGTGCGACATGCGGACTTGATCTTGGAAGGTGGTGAAAACGCTAACGCATCCTCTGTGAATCTGGGCCACCCAACATTTGTGTGGTTCAGACCTTGACTCTGAAGAAGAAACCTTGCCTGCTCTTTTCCATTTCCCAGGTAGTGAAGCAGGCCAGAAACGTTATGGGGAAATTCTCTTCTTCCTCTCTATAGTGAAGTCTTGTGTATTTTTCCCTGCCACACTGCAGATGTTACCAATGTCAAAAAAGATTAGATGTTAATGAATAACAGTAGTTCCATCCCTAACATAGTGCCCTTTTGCAAGGGCACAGAGCAGCGCAGTAGTGCTATAAGATGGCAGTGCGAAGCGACAGAGAAAAGCTGGTGAAGAAAAGCTGTATCTGGACAAGCTGCAATACACACCAAGGGAGCATTTACTCTTCAGGGTTGTTTTTTTGCTGGATTTCAGATGAAGATGCAGAAAGCGCATTAAACGCGACTGTCTTTCATTTGAATGTGTGTATCTGTGCACATGTAGCATGCCTGGAAGTAGAAAACATGGAAATAAGAAATCCTCCCATGATACACAGAAAAGCAGGCAAGAAACTGAGATGCAGGCACAGCGGCCCAGTGTGTGCTGTTGTGCTCTTTGCTCACCAGCTGCTTTTGAGCAAATGCAGGAGACTATAAGGGCTACATACCAGATAGACCACACACGGCTCAGGGAACAGTGCGCTGGGCAGAGAGCAAGCCATGGCCATGGTTACTTGTGGTTACTTAGCAGTGGAGAGAAAGAAGTCAGGGGAGAGTCCTCTGTCTGGGAGGTGCTGACAGGGAAAAGGAGAAGATGAAGGAGCCAAGCGATGCAGAAAGAGCTGTTGATTACATACATGTGTATACAGAAAGAACAAGAGAAAAAAGAGAGAGAAAAAGAAAGACATTAATATAGATATAAAATGTTGGGAAAATATCCGTCCAGGTTCACAAACTGAAAAGCAATCTCATTTCACTTGCCCTCTTCCCTCTTCTTATTTATTCACAGGACTGTGCTTTAGCAGTAGTAGTGGTGTGGATCTAATACAATCACACAGCCATCTTGCCAGAAATACCACTAGCCACCATGGGGGAGCTGCAGCAGCGCTGAGCTTAACGAGGCGCACAACTCTTGCAAAGTGAATTCCAAAAATGGATTATTTTTTTCCCTTAAGGCAGCAGGGATACGGTCTGCTCCAAATTTCTGATCACACCACACACCTGAAGGACAAAAGGATTTGAGCAACAGAGCCTTAAACTGTATTAATGACAATTAACTTCCAGACCCTAGAAACAATAGAAGGCAGAGTTTTAATTAAAAAGTTTGAAGATGATACAGGTAGAGGGAGAGAGATTTATGACCTGGTTTCTGTTTTCCAGAGGAACTGAGCATCTGCAGCACCTGCTAAAACTAGTGGGATTCATGGGTGCCCAGCACCTGTGAAAAGTAGGCTGTATTTGTCTTGTCTGCTCTGCAGATGGGGAAGAAGCCATGGAAATATACTTTTTACTTGGGAATTTATTTACTGTCTTTTTGTGGGAACTCTCAGTTGCCTTACGTATTCTTTCTCTCTCTGCTGATATTCCCACAAGATCCAGAACAGAGAGGCATGGGAAGGGTTCACTCTGCGTCCTTTAGGGTTGCCAAGGTCTTTCTCCTGCCCTTTCATAAACTGTCAGCTGCCCATACGATGGGTTGTACCGCACAGCCCTTCTGCCCGCAGGAGGCAGGGTTTAGCTTGGCAGGACCCTTCCTTTCAGCCCTGCTTCGCTCCCGCCCAGCAGGGACGTGGTTTTTGCTGGACATGTATATGCAGGGTTTCAGGTTGGCCCTGGGCTGCCCTGTCCTGGACAGGAGCTCGGAGCGGGGAGTCTCAGGTTGTATGGGGTGCTCTGGGTCCCTGCTGCCACTCCAGCAATGCCCCTGGCTCGACACCCAGCGTCCTCCACATTTCAGGGAGGATGGTAAGTTCCTGCTGCCTTCAATTATCTGAAAACGCCGTTTATTTATGGAAAAAAGCTGCTCCGTGGAGCTCAAGTGATCTGCCAGTGGCTGTGACCTGTCTCTATGCCTGCGAAGAACCAGCCAGCGGTAAACACAGATGCTGAAAACCTGCTGGCATGAAGTGGCTCCCTAAATGAATATATTTTCTTGGGTAGCATGAGGGCTTTTTCTTACGGTATATTTAATATACTTTACTGCTGACAAGGGTATCCGACAAAAAAAAAAAACCAAAGGAAATTAATCTCATTATTTACTCTATCTCCAAAAAGACTAAAAGACCGGTTACTGCTGGTCTGCCTGTACGGAGACGGGACACAATATTTACAGAGTTCAGTGCTGATCAACGGGCTACTCCTGACCATAAAACCAGTGGCACATTTTTCTTTTGGGCCCTGGCATGTGATAAATGCGGCTGTCAGACCCCTGCCAGAGCAGCCGCGAAAGGTACCCTGGATCCGACAGACACCGGGCAGGAGCTGCCTGCCAGCTCCCCTCCTCCCCACGTGCTCAGCCGCCCGCCAGCGGGATTTATGGCTTTGGGATTTCATCCCGCCGGCCCCATGACACTACCTATGACTAACTAGAGCGGCACTGCAATTCCCGCCAGGAAAAAGCATCTGTGCCACCTTTTCTCCTGCCTCACCTCTTCTTAAAGTGGGAGAGAAATTAACAGGAGCATGAGAACACAAGAAACGGGCAGACACGTAACCTTGATGCCTGCGATTATCTCACCGCAGCGGGCTGGCCCCTTTGCCCCACACCATGGCTCCCGGCCAGGACAGCTGTGGCCCTCATTATATTTCAGAGTACTTGGAGGTTTAATGGATACTGGTCGGTGGCTTGTTGGTCCTCATCCCCACCCTGCCATTTGGGTTCACACTTCATTAACTGAGAAATGTTTTTCCTTGGGGGATCATACTTCTTCCTCATTTGACCCCGGCTCTCGACTCATTTCCAGTCTACTTCTTGCCTGGCCCTAGAAAAGAAACAAAGTGATTATGGCCTGGATCAGCAGCCAGGGCAGGACATCGGTACTGGAGATGAGATGCCCTCAGGTTTGGCAACTAATGACTGCAACTTTACAAATAAAAGGAGTTCCACCGTACCAGAGGGAGCTGGCATCCATCAGAGCCACCGGCTCTCCTTGCTGGGAAGGGCCTCGCTACTTTTCCTGCCTCCTACTGAAGATCCATCAGGACGCATTAGCACACCTCACATGTCAGTTGTTTCTTCAGCCTTGGAAAGGTCCAAACAATTGTTTGGTTTTTTATTGGAGAGGGTAAGCGCTCAGCTACACTTTCTGCCTTGCCCTTTTCTAAGGGTTTTGCCAGCGAGACTGATGGAGGAGACGCCAGCGTGACGGCGCAGAGCAATGTGGGGAAGAATGTCCTCTGTGGTTCACACGTGGTGTGGGCTCTCAAAGCTCAAGCACCAGGTCTTAGGTCCCTCGTCACCTCCCTGCACCCCTGACTGCAGCAAGACCCCAGCACAGGGCGATGGTGCTGCTGCTTCCCCGCAGCCTGCCCCCGCACATGGCTGCACTCCCTGTCTCCTTGCCAGTGGAGGCAGAGGATTTATTTCCGACATTTTTGCAGTGGCTGCTGCTTCACGCCTCAGTTTCCCCACTTAGAAATACAGAGGCTTTTCTTGCCTCCTCTGGGATGTTTTGCCTCTTTGCCGCATGGCTCTCGGGGACAGGAACCATCTGCTGGCGCGTCTCTCCAGGGCCACACACAGCGGTGCCCCGCAGGACCCGGCTGCTAATATTAAACAGGGCTTTGGAGCTGCTTCAGACTACAAATTCACATTAGCACCAGGGCAAGATTGCACGCGGCGGACAGAGCTGCGGTGGCCCCGGCTGTTTGCCCTTGCCCTCCCGGCCATGACATTCCTTGGGCCTGCGAGCGAGCGGTTCTGGCAGCCCCCCAGCCCTGCCTAAAGCTGGGCTGCAGCATCCCCCGCCTCTCCCTCCACCGCAGAGGGGGACGGGCTGGGGGGCCCCTCACAGCCAGGCTGCTTCGTTTTCACCCCCTTGTTCCTTGCCGTAACCCTTCTGCCACAAGGAGCCGGACCTCTCTAAAAACAGACACTGCCTTTTCTAAAGCTGGAAGACAAAGCCCTTGTTCGCAATATACCTCAACAGGGAGCAATTCATAATTTTCAATTTCTTTGGATTTGCACATCAGGGGCTTGTTTCTTTTTTTCCCCCTCAAACACATCGTGGGTGGTTTTTCTGCAGCAAGTCGGGGAGGGGGGGAAAGGCCCTTATTTATTTACTTCCCTATGGGAAGATCTCAGCTGGTATTAGTTAACAATGCAATTTTGCAGCAGGGAGATAATATTCTGAGGGGATACTCTCTCTCAATGGCCTGAGCTGGGGTATCTGCGCATGGAGGGACTTTACCCTCCCCAGAGCTGCTGAATAGAGAAGCAGCAAGGAGAAGCCGTGACTCCTCACGGCCTTTTCATGTGCTGTACGGAGATAAATATTTTTGCCTGCAGTTCTGACATTTGGCTGTACAGAAAAATCAAAGCCACCACTGCGTACAAGGTCTGCTCGGTACCGCTGCTCTTTTAAACCTGATTTTTTTTTGTTTAAGCTCACTCAGACCACTGGAGCACCATCAGGGGCTTGAAGAACAACATTCAAATTTGTTCTTTCCCAAAGTATAAGGGAATTTAAAGTTTTAAAGCAGCAATATTTGCATTTAAACCCTGCTGGGTCCAGGCTGAAAAGGCTGGGATCTCTTTTGCTGTGGTCTGTAGAGCCTCCCAACACGCTGCTAAGAGCCCCCCAGTGCTGCAGAAGGAAAAGGTGACCGTAGCCAGGTGCTTTTCACCACTCATTGCAATATGGTAATGATCAAATAGTGGGGTGGGATACATCCTTATAAATCCATGCAGTCTAATCCCAAGTCCAGCAAGCCACATTCCTGTGTTTCTTTGAACTTGATTTTGTTTCTGTTGTACCCCGTCAGGAGCGTTTCCCATTCAGAGGAGGTCAAAGACAATCTTTTCAAGTCTCAGCCCACAGAGGATTAAATACTTGGCAACTCTGGGAACAGCAGGAGCTGGGCGTGCATGTGGTTCCAGGCAGGATCCCAACGCTGCTCCCGCAGCTTCAGCGGGTGTTTTAGCCTGGTTTAGGCACTCAATCAGCTGCTAAGACCCTGAATTCCTGTCCTGGAGCCGAACCACATTGCCCCATCCACCTGGGCTGCCTCCCTGAAACCAGGGTCTCTTTCTCTGTGGGTCCATTGGAGATGACTATTCATGGATAGACAGCTTCGTAGGGAGAAAACAAAGAAACAAAACCAACCCCAAAACCACATTTTGGACTACAACCACAAAAAGGGTAGTAGCTCTGAACCTCTTGGTACCAGACATGCATGGCCTGACCTGAAACAGAGAGCACAAAGTGGAGCACAAAGCTTCAGCAACTGCACTGAAATGCCCCACAGTTTGCTGCTTGCAGCATTCGTCTTACAGGTGAGCAGGTCAGACCCTCTGAAGTGATGGAGGAAGCTCATCTCAATTCATCCTGCCCCAGGAAAGGGACTATAACAGGGATCTCATTAGGTCATGCAGAGAGAAAATTAGAAAGGCAAAAGCCCAGCTAGAACTCAATCTGGCCACTGTCGTAAGAGATAACTAAAAATGTTCTTACAAATATATTAACAAC
>NW_009194914.1:14182-14384 GCF_000690835.1 Fulmarus glacialis | reverse complement strand
CTGCGAGTGCTCCGCTCACACCCTCCCCACGCATTTCGCTTTCGCTCCCTCGCAGCAGCCGGAGACGGAGAAGAAAGCAAAGCCGGTTCCTTAAATCCTGGGGGCGAGAGGATTTCAGAGCCATGGGCGGCCAAGAGCGGCGATCAAGCGGGCACTGAGGCTGGAAACCAGGTCACAGGCGGGGGACTCCTGACCCCCCTGC
>NW_009194914.1:13363-13704 GCF_000690835.1 Fulmarus glacialis | reverse complement strand
CTGACAAGGGGTGCGGCCGCTTGGCACCCGCTCCCGCCCTCCCTCTCTCACTTTCTGTCTCCCTCGCTCTCGCTCTCGTCTGAATGTCAGCGGCAGGGGGAGGGATCCAGGAAAACAAAGCTTGGCTAATAGTTTCCTCCGCTCTCAAGTGAATCAAAGGCGCTTTTCTTTGGGGAGGTGCGTGCCGGCGAGCCCAGTGTCGCACCGACGGGATGCCGCGGTACCCCGGCACGCCTCGGCCCCGTGGCGGAGGAGGGATGGGGAGAGGTTTGGCATCAGTCTCACCATGGGCGAACCGGGACCTCTGCTCCGGTACCGACAAGCGGAGGCTGGACGGGAGA
>NW_009194914.1:12681-12961 GCF_000690835.1 Fulmarus glacialis | reverse complement strand
GCCCCCGCCGGTCCCGGGCTGGGCCCTCCAGCCCCGCTCGCACCCACACACCCTCTCGGGGCAGGGATGGAGGCAGTTCTGGCTACGGCACAGCCAAAATGTGCCGTAAGCCTGTCCCGGAGAAAGACCGGCACTATGGAATCAGCGACAACACCCATGGCTTCCCGAAAGCGTGGTCGGCATCGCTGAGCTGAATTAGTGCATCGCAGCGCCGCTTTCCCCCGCTGATCTCGGGGCGGTTTGCAGCGCGTGGGAGAACCGAGGCACAAGGAAGGTGAGT
>NW_009194914.1:11969-12467 GCF_000690835.1 Fulmarus glacialis | reverse complement strand
ATGCTCACCCTTCCTCGGGAAGGCGACGCCAGGATCAGCCTGTCGCGCTCCCACCGGAGCTCTCCTTCGGTGGCCGGACACAAGCGCGTCTCTGACGTGCCTCACGGCTACGACGGAGCTTGCAGCAAAACTCCCCAGCAGCTTTCACACCCACCACGCCACCTCTCTGGAGGGAGGCAGTGCCTCCAAACGCGGTGCAGGTACAGAGTCGGGACCCCCGCCCAGCTCAGCTCTAGTGCCATCTCCCCGCTCCGCTGGCCCCGGCTGGGGACCCTCAGCTCCCAGGTCTCCCCTTCGGAGGAGCCGGTTGCTGGATCACTGCATCAACCTACTGCAAAAACATCCAGCCCCGTGCCCTCACCATGGGTCTGCCCGGCTCTCCCCCTCCTACCATAACCCTCCTTTTGCGCTGTGTCCCCATCCTTTGAGCCTGCCTGATGGGGGATGGGAAGCCTCCGTGCTCCCCGAGAGGTGCCATTCCCTCCGGTCCAGCTGTGG
>NW_009194914.1:9964-11877 GCF_000690835.1 Fulmarus glacialis | reverse complement strand
AGGCGCCATCCCCTCCGGCCCAGCTGGGGAACCGCGAGTCGCCAGCGCAAGGCAGCGAGTCCACGCACAGCAGCTGCTCCCGGCGGGCCCAGCTCTCTCCCTTCACCTGGTTCGGATATTATTCCTGCTCCCTTACTGTTGAAAAAATAACGCTCAAAATTAAAATGTAGGCTGTAAATTGTAGTAATTACCCAGCAGCTCCCCCTGACAGGCCTTTTGTGTTTCATTCGCTGACACTCACTAAGCAAATCCTCAGAGTTTTCTCCTACATGCTCGAGAAACGTGCAGCCATCAGTGGCAGAAAGCGCAGCTCTGGGGGGCACGGCGGGCAGCGGCACTACGGGCACTATCCCAGGGGCAACACCTTGGCCGAAGAGCAGCAAAGCCCCAGCCTGGGATGGTGGGGACAGAACTGCAGCCGAGCACAGCCTCTTCCAGGGCAAGCGTGGCCAATTTCATGCCTTGGATGTGTTTTTGCCCTCATGGCACTTAATCCGCCCCATCCCGATAATTGCCACGTCGCTTCGTATGAACTTCATGGCACGCAGGTGGCTTGCTCGGAGTGGGAAGACGTTGATGCTCTGGCCATGGCGGCGGGCGCCGAGGATGAGGAGGCTGGGCTGTCCTTGCACCCAGCCTGGATGGAGGGCACCCGGGTGGGGGACTCCAAGGCACGTCCCATCCCAGCAAGGACCAGCAAGAGGGACAACACGCAGCGACCTGCATGGGCTGCAAACCAGCTTCTCCAGCCCACATTTACTACCATCAGCAGGTTTTTACAGCAGTAAATACCTCTGACCAGAGAGGGAAAGGCTCCAGCGTGAGCACAGGGGAGATGAAGGGAGGAAGCTATGGAGCTCAGCTCCATCCCGGCTTCCCAGCATCGCCCGTGCTGCAGCCAACTCCTTGTAAGAGCAACAGCTGCCCTGCCACGAAGAAGCGATGGAGGAAAACGTGAAGACCCACACAGACCTACCTCCCCCCGCCCTTCAGCCAACAGCTTGTTAGAAATAACAGTGCAAACCCAAATTAGGGTTGGAGCTGGTTGGGCTGCAGAAGGATCCTGTGCAGCAAGACAGCACGCTGAAAGGCAGCCGCTTTCAAAAGGCAATGGGAGATGGCTGGCTGCTGTGGGGGGGCTTTGGTGTCAGCTGTGTGTGTTAATTTGAAGAAATCAGTATTTTTTAAAAATTCTATTTTATTTTAGTTTTGTGGACAGAATGGGACTGGGAAAAAAATGGCTCAGGTCAGTCCAAAACTCATCTTACTTTCAGAGTTAGTTGTTGGCAGAACTGAAAATCAGCCCTGAAAGAATACCGTCCGTATCCAGGGAAATATTTTACATCTACCCAAAATGAACTATTCAGGAGTCTTCATGGGTTATTTAACTCTCTGACATCAGCTTTTTACATTCATGCCCAACTCTCCTCTGCCTCATCATGCTGACTCCATCCCGTGGCCACTCCGGCTCCTCGGCCTGGGAAAAGGCATACGGAACCCGAGCTCGGCTCTGCCCCGAGGGCAAGGAGCAAAGAGCCTTGCCAAAGCGCAAGAGGACCTCAGGTGAGCAAGAAACTGCCATTTCCACGCTGCCTCTTTTCAAAGAACAAACCCACTTGTTAGACGCCAGGGGGAAATCCCAGAGCCGGGGCGAGAACAGATACCAGACTTTAAAGAGTAACGAAGGTCAGACCGAAACCTCCCGGTTCACCAAGTTCAGCTCCAGCGCTATCGCGGCTGCTCTGCAACGCCGGGCGCTGGCGGCGACACTCGGCGGAGGGGCTGGGGGGGGCAATAAACCTTGAGGCCGGCGCTCGCCCGCTGCTCACAAACTGCCTTCCAGCCTACCTTTAACTCCTGCCTGCGTGGGCTCCTGCCAGCGGGTTTCCCAAAGGCAGGAGCTGCCCAAACAT
>NW_009194914.1:9057-9881 GCF_000690835.1 Fulmarus glacialis | reverse complement strand
GCTGCCCGCTCCCCGGCTCGGGAAGGGAAAGGGGAAATCCTCGAGCAACTCCGGTTAATCAAAACCTCCTGCTTTTAGGATCACAGCTGCGGTGCAAGGAGGCAATATCAGAAAAACACACTACCCCATAATTATACCAATCTCTGCACATTTTGACAGACTAGTGAATCAAAGCTTATTGCATAATAAAAGTGTCATTAAGCAAGAACTTTCCCCTTGCTAGGTTTTTGTTCCCCTAGTTAACTTTAATAACATGGTACTCCCCTTTATCGTCTCTCCCGGCAGACACAGTCCTGCCTTCTCCTGCTTGGAAACTCTCCGTGCAGCTCTGCGACTCCGGAGCAGAGCAGACGACTTCTGCGTCTCACTGTCCCAGGGCTGTTTTCTCTTACCTCCCTGAGCAGAAATGACACGGGGTTTCACGCAACGCACAAAAAAGCCAGGGGTGGATGGCAAGGCCAGGCTGATCTCCTGGCTGGCGGGTGCTGGGAGCAGAGGTCACCATCCCCACCTGCCCAAGCGCCCCAGGGTGTTAGGGCTGACTTTCCGTAGGACTCACATCTTGCTTGTTTAACTCTCCGAACCAGCCAGCTGTGGGCTGCAGAAATGACACGGGGTTTCACGCAACGCACAAAAAAGCCAGGGGTGGATGGCAAGGCCAGGCTGATCTCCTGGCTGGCGGGTGCTGGGAGCAGAGGTCACCATCCCCACCTGCCCAAGCGCCCCAGGGTGTTAGGGCTGACTTTCCGTAGGACTCACATCTTGCTTGTTTAACTCTCCGAACCAGCCAGCTGTGGGCTCAGACTGGTACCAGGGGAAGAGCG
>NW_009194914.1:2452-8965 GCF_000690835.1 Fulmarus glacialis | reverse complement strand
GCCGTGCCGGCAGCGGGCTCTGCCACCGCCTCCTCCAGCCTCTGAGGTTACCTCCGGAGTTTCGCAGCCACTGCGAGTCGGAAACCCCCACCGCGCCGGTCCCTGGAAATGCCAAACAGAGCCAGTTCGAAGCATTAAAGCGGCTGCTTCCTGGCAAAGGGGAATTTGGTTTCTCTGTAGAAGTCTGGTGTTGCAATCTCAGTTTCCCAGGTTGTAACGGAGGGGAAAACATCAGCAATCGGGCTTTACACCAGCAAATCTCCCTGCCCCGTCCTGGCCCCTGGGCTGGAATAACGCTACGTGCTCCCATGCTTCATCCTTCCTCCACGCAGGCTTTGGCAGCTGGTTTTAAGACTCCTTAAGCGCACCTCCAGCATAAAACAGCAAGAGGCACTTTTTAACAACCAGATGCAATCTCCAAAACAAAGCGGCGCTCGGAAAAGATCCCTCCAACGACCCTCCCCTGCTCAGCACCTGCTCGCCCCATTCCCTGGCCCCGGGCCAGTTTGCTTGATTAAAGTCTATCTATTAAGTTTTGCATCTATAGAGAGCCCCGCTCGGCAACGCGCAGGATTGGCACCGGGTTGTAAAGAGGGTTGGAACAGCTTAAAGGCAAGTGAGCCAAACACTTTGGGATATTCACAGGCAAAGTAATCCAAGTCCACAGCTCCCATCGGCACCTGGGCAGCCGGCGCTCCAGAATGTGTAATCACCATCCCGGCAGCAGGTGCATTTTCCAAGCAGAGCCGAACCCGCTAACATGCCTGTTTGCGTTTGCCATCCCCAAACGACACTCATTTCCATTTTAATTTCCCATTTACAATCCTCACTGGGCCAGGAGAGTCGGTAGCGATGCAAGCGGGATCATGGGCTGGGGACGTGAGCTCGACAGCCCGTCAACAGGACACGACTTTAGCAAAAAAATTAAAGCAGCGAAAGAGCTGGCGCAGGAGCGGCACGAGGAGGGGAAGTGGCAAGACGGGCTGTGCTACACTCAGCACTTTTTAAAAACGGTCTCAGCAAAGGGCTCTGAATCAGCGCCAGGATGTAAAGTCACCCCGCGCTGCCCACAGCCCCGGCTCTCGCGAGCTCCCCAACACGCGGCCGCCGAGCGCCGGGGTTCACCATCCTCTCCCTAGATCCCAGAGCTGCGAACGCAGGCAGGCACTCTTGGCGTGTCCGGAACAGGTCGCGCCCATCGCACGAACCTTCAGAGAGCGGCGCGAAGCCGCACCTCATGCTACAGACACCAACCTGCAAAAAGCAACAGGCGAAGCACCTTCCTCATTTCCTACGGCCGGCTCCTGCCTTGTGGGACATGTGCGGGCTCCAGCCGCAGCCCAGACATCCTTGGTGTCGGCACAGCTCCCGGGGCTGGACAGGCTGAGCACGCGCCCCACGCCACCGCCTGCCTCCCTCAAAACCCTCCCCAAGGCTCGCTGGGAACAAACCAGCAGCGGGACGGGCAGAATCCAGCCCCACGGCTCAGGACCCAGCGCCCTGCAGAGTCTCCAGCAGTCAGACACCGTCCATCCCCGACTGCTGGCTTAGCTCCAGCAGAGCCGACAGGAGAAAGGAAACGAGCAGCTCACCTTTTTTAGCCGTCTCCATCTCCTCTTCGGTCCAGCGAGAGCTTTCATTCATCTCCAGAGAAGCTGGGAAGGAGGAAGGAAAGGAGAGCAGTCAGCGGCGAGCGGGACCCAGCAAGCCCAGTGAGCTCAGAGGAGATGCTCAGACGCCCAAACCCCGTCCCGCACCCTGTTCCCCAGAGGCACGACAAAACGCCATGCAGTGCGAAAGTGTTTCTGCAGGGAAGGCTGTCGCGGTGCGGGCTCTCAAGGCTTTTCCACGCCACGGTAACCCAAGCACAGCATCCCCCCCGGGATGCGTCTTGGTGATGCAAAACCTCTACTTTGGGACTGGAAGCGAAGCCAGATGGCTTGAGGGTGGCAGCAGAATTACTGCTGGTTTGGTGCCACGCACTCTAGCCCGCCAACAACAGGTACCTAAGATGGAGCCGACTTTGGCTGAGTGCTTTGGAGGTGGCAGACGCAGGGTGGGACCGTCACCCTCGGTGGAGACGGAGAAACAGCGTCACCTCAGCGGTGACTTTGGCCGACCACATCCGTCAAGGGAGTTGGCCGTGCTTGACCGCGGGCTCCCTCAGTGCCATCACCGGCCTCTCGGACATCTCAGAGCCGCTTCCAGCAATGCCGGGGGCTCACCCGGATCAGCGCCCATCGCAGGGGGACCGTGCTGCTCCGGCCGGGAGAGTCAGAGAGGGGTGTCAGCACCTGATGCTCCCCCTCTCCCCCAGCCCAGGCGCGGTGCTGGGGACAGCGAGGTCCTGCATAAAGCCTTCACTATGCAACACTCCTGCTGGCAGCCTGGCACTAGAGCAAACCCTACAATAACAAACCAGGGTGTGAGTCAGAGGCAAAAAACAACTCGGTAAGGAAACAGATTTCCGGCTCAGGCTGCCAAGGGGTTATTACTCTAAACAACAGGCAAAGCATTATTTCAACAGTGATGAGAGATGTTTTGACAGTGTCCTTTTAAAATGGAAAACAGGCTGATAGGTTCAGGATAAAGAATACGGGCGAGGAGAGAAGGAAGCATCTTCCAAGAAACTCTACAAGAAGCCAAGACCCTGCGGGAGGACGTGGGCTCCGATGCCCATGACATCGGGCAGAGGAATCTCCTTCACAGCCGGCTGAGCACGACTGCAGGTGTCACCTCCTGGAAGTCAGCGCAGGTCACCGCCTCCCCCAGAAATGCCGTGCCCCCCGGGACGCCGGCCAAGAGGGAGGGAAATGGATACCTCGCCGCTTCCCCCGGCCGCGGGCAGAGCCGGGGCCATGACGCTCATTTACGTAAAAGCAAGTGTCCCCGACGCGCTGCACAAGGCCCTTCACTCAGCTTGAGGATGACTGTTATTGTATGGTAAAGAAATGTCAAAGAAACGGCCCGTTTGGTTTGATTAATGATATTTACTGAGGTTGCACAGTTATGAAACAGATGCCTACGGGGAGCTCCGGCATGCTGCAGTTAAACCACAATACGGTTTTGTCTTGGTTTTTAATGTTCAATTGGTATTTAAAATGCAATAACTTTCTTAGCCAACCTAAATTAAAGCCCTATTGGAGAGACATAAAGCGAAACCAATAGCTCAGATACGTCACTGGAATCGATCCATTCTCTTTTCCCAATTTAACACGGTCTAAAGTCTTTTCCCCATGTTCTCAGTGAAGTTTATCGAGGGCTCTGAGATGCTGGGATAAAAAAAAATCCCATCTAAGTTACTGGCATTATCTGCTGCTTCTTTGCAGCATTGCTTAACAAGTTTGAGAGGGAGAGCAGGGCTCCGTTGTGCCGGGAACTATTTATATCGCCTGTATGAAAACAGAGCGCTCGCAATCAAGGCTTCAGCCAGTTGTCAGCAGAGGAACAGGGAGGCGAAACACCTCCGAGTGATTTATAGCACATGGAACAGAACAAGCAAGAAACTGCAGAGCAAGGAAACTGAGAGGAGTCACCCTGGTTTTATTTTTACTTGCCTTAGGCAGCGCAGCAATAATTTCATACTTGATAAGAGTAAAAACCAGAGGAAAATCAGCCAAATTCCTCGATGCATTGGCTTCTTTAAGTCAAAACATGAGCAGTTTCCCAGGGTGACCACTACTGATGCCGCAGACACAAGAGGCAGATGGACATGACGTGGGGCTGCGGATGCTGCCGTGAATTCCCATCTAGCCCGAGACAGGCGCGGTGGCATGGCACGGCTCCGGCTGACCGCTGCTTGCGGCCGCGGGCTGGCGCGGTCCCTGGGTGCCACGTTACAGGCAGCACGCTTTGCCTCATCCACCTCGCCCTGAAGCTGCTCCCGGACTCTTCCCGCTGCAGCCACCCTGCAGCCTTGCGCAGGCAGGACAGGAAGGAAAATACTGACCCCCGCGCCCGGCCGGCTACCGATGGGGAAGATGAGCGGGGGCACTGGGGACCAGCACGGGAAATGCTGCTTTTTGGGCAAAACAAGCGCAACCTGGGGTGCACAGCACGACTGCAGCCAGGGTGGAGGCTCCTGAGCAGCCGTAACCCACTGCCTCCCCACCACATCCTTCAGCTGCAGAGATGAGGAAGGGACCAGCCCAATTCCCAAGGCCAGGGGGAACACAGACCCCGCAGGCTGCAGCTGCTCGGGCTCCAGGCAAATTTGAAAACAGAGAGGGCAGGAGAACTGGCAGAGACCCAGGCAAGCCCAGGAGGGCAAAGCAGGCTCCTGCACAGAGCTTGAGAGTACTTGGAGCCTGAGCTGCCGCAGAGGGAAACACACCTCTGGGTGCAGAAGGTGCAGGAGCCCTGCATGAACCCAGCCAACGCGCTGCTAAAAACAACAGCTTCCCTTTTTGTCTTTTGCAATACTTTCCCCTCTCTGAGGCCCTAAAACACACGAAAACGCAGCCAGGACAACCCAGGCTTGCAAATGCCTCTGGTTCATCCAGGCGAACCGCACTGGGTAATTCATGGGACAGAGAAACCTCACTGCTGCCCCCCCGAAAAGGAGGCTCTCACAAAGGAAAACCCTCCTCTGTGAGCAGGGAGCAGAGCAGGGTGATGCCCCATCCCAGCAGAGTGGACACCCCCAAAAGCCCTGCCAAGGTTTCCCCGTCCCCGCGGCTACCCACCCAGCTCCGCGCTCTGCTGCGGGGCGGCCGCCTCCTCGTTGTTGGCTTCGTTCGCCATGGAGCGAGTGATGCGGCCTTTGCGCCTGCCCTGGCTGTTGGCGGTTTTGCGACCTTTGGAGGTGACGGTTTCTTTCTCATCGTTGTCTTCCCCAGACGTGTCGTCGTTCTTGTCCCTGCAAAAACAGGGAAGGAAGAAAAAACGTTGTCGGGTTGGTCCGATTTTTAGGTCAAGCAATTATTTCTCTGCACGTGTTTGGGGATGTTTTTTTTTTTGTTGGTCTTTTGGGGGGGCAGGTCTGCATTTTTTTTTGCAGACGCAGGCTCTTTTCCTGGCTGGGAATGGGCTGGATTGGCGGTGGGGTGATTTGCGGTGGGGTTTTCTTTCTGCAGCTGGCTGCAGCTCCACCACCAAGTGCACGCAGAGACCTGACGGAGACAGGTTTAATACCAGACCATTCAAATTCATCCCTGCCTCCTCCTCATTTATCTTCCTGAAAGGGACCTGCTGGTAAATGTCTTAGCAGCCTAGATATAATGAAGCCAGATGTTCTTTTAAACCCAGTATTAAGCCCATTACAGATAGCTAGCGGTCTGCGTGCCAACCTCTCCCCGCCACAGCTCTGATGCTCCCCGTTCGGTGTGAGGGAGGCAGGGCTGGCTGAAGCCCTTCATCTGGGAGCGCTCACGTTGACATCAATAACGCTAAAGGTGAAGTGCCACGCTCGGCTGCACCCGGATTGCTCCTCTGACTCCTGGAGGCTCTTGCAACAAAACAAGCTGGAGGATCAGAGGGGCTTTGCGGGTCGATTGGGTTTATATTAAAAAAAAAAAAAAAAAGCATATCAGAGTTGCTTTCCCTGTTTGGGAGCAGCAGGGAAGAGGAATGAAGAGGAAAGCAGGCTCTGCCCTTCCCTCCCCGCAGAGGAGGTGAGGTGGGAGCACATGGTCCTGCATGGGGTCAGGCAGCCCTGCACCACGCCGTGTCCCACCACCGCATCCCACCGCTGCAGCCCCAGCCTGATGCCCAGCCCTCGCTGGAGATGGAGGCGAGCCAGGCAGGGAGGGTTGTCCTTACTTTGTCAGTTCTTCTTTGTCATTTTCTGTTTCCTGCTTGTCTTCCTCCTTCTCTCCCTCCTTCTCCTTTTCTTTCTCTTTTTCATCTTTCTCTTCTTGGCTGCTCCGGGGCATTTGCTGCTGCTGCTGCAAAACAAGGGACGTAAAACAAAACAAACCCTCAGTGCTGAGGCGGATACATCGCAGCACCTGGGCCAACCTAAACAAACACGGCGAAACAATGCTGGGGGGGCGAGCGGCCAAGAGGAAAAAGCGCTGCAGGCAGAGGGGGCAGGCAGGGTGCTGACGGAGGCCACGGGGGCCAAAAGCTTTCTGGGGAGATCAGAGCTAGTTTGGGATCAGGCATGGCAGCTGTGCTCCAGCTCCCGTTCCAGGCAGCGGGACAGCTCCCGCGGGCAGGCAGCGAGCAGGGACCCGAAGTGGGGGAAGGCAGGGAGCTGAGAACAACCCCCCTTCCCTGTAGATAACGGCTTAGCAACATCGGTCGCAATTTGCAGCTGGTAGGATGCACTTTGCTGGAGCACGAAGGAGACGGGGACACCAGAGATGCCCCGAGGCTCGGCGATACCAACACTGTGATTTTCTTCCCAAGCATCTAACATGGCCCATGGGGAAAGTTTCTGGCCCCGTATCACCGAGAAGGAAAGATGCGCGGCTCCCCGCCCGCTCCGTACTGCCTGGCACCCTCGGTGGAGCCCGTGCACCCAACTGCCCCAACGCCGCTGCCCTCACTCGGCACGAAGGTGCGGCGGTG
>NW_009194914.1:2073-2419 GCF_000690835.1 Fulmarus glacialis | reverse complement strand
TACCCGAGGGAGGGACACAGCGATTGTAATCGTTCTGGATTTTGTTTCAACAGCTGCAGGAAGGAGGATACCGGGGAGGCCTGGTTCCCCTGACCTCCCTTCCCTCTGGCAACCGGCAAACAAGAGGCATCTCATAGAGAACTAGAAATTAGAGACGGAAATGATTTATTAAACCATCCTGCTCCTGGCTAATGCAAGGCTGCTTGTGCCAGGAAACCCACCCGGGCTCACCCGGCCCCTGCCCAAGCTGCAGGGCTTCCACCACCCCTTGGGAAAGGGTTTGGTGATGTAACAGGGGGAAAAATTGCCTTGAAGTGGATTTATCAGCAGAAAGGATGATGACGGG
>NW_009194914.1:1402-2023 GCF_000690835.1 Fulmarus glacialis | reverse complement strand
GAGGGGACTGGCCTGTCCCCACTCTGCAGGAGAGGGGAAGCTGCCTTGAACACAGGCGTCCTCGCAGCAGCGGCGCTGGGTGCAAGCTAAACCCTCTGCCCCCACGGGCTGGTGCTAAAATAAGAAGTGCGGAGCTGTCAAAACGGGCTTTGGAGCAGTTTAACAAAAAAGCTTCTGATTCTTTCAGGCCCCAGTTCAACACAAGTCCTTAAAACAACTGCTGCCATCACCAAAACCCCACAGACTTTCAATTCCTCCTCGTGATGGGGGGCAGGTGGCTGTGCCGCCAGGACCCCCGCTCGGCAGCGCACGCGTGACAGGCTCAACCAGCCCCTGCAACACCTCCATGCCGGCACACGCGCCGAACACGCCCGTACCGCATCCGCTCACACCCCCACCGTGCTACCAGGAATGGCTCAGTGGGATGCAAGGTGGGGGGGATCTGGGGAAGGGGAGTTGGGGAATGGTTGGGATGAGCACTTGGTCGCTTAAGATTTTCCAGTGTCCATAAGTCTCTAAGGCTTGGGGAACGGGCTGTCCCCTGCAGCGACTGGCCAAGGAACAGCGTCGTACCCAGCGTGCAAGGCACTGCCCTCGCAGCCCCCAAACCCGGGGAGAAGG
>NW_009194914.1:0-1391 GCF_000690835.1 Fulmarus glacialis | reverse complement strand
GGAGGGGGGCAGCCAGCAAGTCTGCTGGGGCTGGGAGGTGGGCAAGCCCGTGCTGGCGGCAGAGGAGCAAGGGGCATCCGTCAGCGTTTCCCCAGCGCTGCCTGAACTCTCCGAATCCCTCTGAGTCATGCTGTGGAGCCGCAGTGAACCCTGAGCGTGGGTTCAGCCCAGACAAATACCCACGAGGTGAGGGCTGTGACCTCCGAGGGCCGGGCAAGGAGCAGGCTCTGGCCGTCACCACCCACCCGTGTTCCCTTCACCAAGTGCTTTGGCAAGGGAGGGGAGCCCAGATGAGTATCGCAGTATTTCTACCACCCTACCGTGAATATTTTCTTTTGAGGGATGGGGAGATCCCAGCTCCCCGGGGCGTAAACCCACCTCTTCTCCAGCCATAAACCTAGCTGCAACCACACGAGTCCCTGCTCCATCAGCAGGCTGACGTGGGCTCCCAAGGGAAGCTTCAGCATCGTCTCATCTTGTCTCCGAGCTCGTTCGAACCAGGGGGCTGTCACCCCGAGCAGTCATCGCAGCTCTTCCCCAGAGGAACAGGCTAGGATGGCAGCGATGCTAACAAGCTCCCTACGCCAGCCCACAAAAGCAGGGGTGGAAAGGCAGGGAGAGGTGCAAGCGGCCACGGAGACTCACGCTGCAACGCAGGCGCTTCCCCGGAGAGCCATCCGCCGAGCTCCGGCATGATGAGGACAGGCAAATCCCACTGGCCCAGCTTCATCAGGCCACTGCACATCCCTCTCCTCTGGCTTTGCTCCCACAGAGGTTTCAAGCCCAGCCTGGTGGAACATCAAATTAGGGCTTCTCCCACCACAGAGGTGCATCTTGATCCAAGGATGCCCTCTAGTGATTGCCCTGCTCCGGCCATGGTAGGGTGCCCGATGTCCGGAGCAAGAGCCGGGTGGGCACAGCACCCTGCGCACAGCGGGACAGGACAGGATGGCTCTCACCCGCCGGCCCTCTCCTGCCGGGCTGAAATGCATAAATTGGGCAGCATTGTCACCATGAGGCCACGGCGGGGAAAACTGTCCCCTGTGCCACCCATGGCTGCATTCATGTTTTAATCTGAAGAAAGCTCCTGGCCAAATACTGCTTTAAACCCTTGCAAGCATTTGGTGATGGCTTATCTCTGTGCCCAGGCTCGGCTGCACAGCAAAGACAGGCACATAGCGCATCCCCCGAACACCCCGGAAAGCACCTCTGGGGACGGCCACGCTCACAAATGCCACCTTACATCCCACCCGAGGCTACACGCTGGGCTGGAGCCTATGGGGCTGGTTGAAGCACCCAGAGCCCTGCGTGGGAGTGGGCACCCCGGGGTCCCTAACGAAGCTGTGCAAGAGCTCAGCTACAAGCTGAAAGGTGGTGGGACACCCCCCGGG
>NW_009194913.1:0-9199 GCF_000690835.1 Fulmarus glacialis | reverse complement strand
TGCCGGTATCCGTCGCCCCTGTACAGAAGGTGGTTCGGTGTTCAAGGATGTCCTAAAATCTACTCTTTAAATCTGGTGCAGAATACACCCTTTAATATCAGATTGAACATCAACTGAATCTTTATCATTCATTTCACTATTTAAGATGTGAGCAATCTCTCAGATGAGAACTGGCATCTTAACAAGGTCTCATCTTGAAAATATATATGATGGATGGTTCTGAATAATTCTTCTTTGGAAAGGTTCTGATCACAGGGTTTCTAAGTATTGTCAGGTCTGACCTATCAGCTGGATTTCAAAGTAACTATTTCTGTTCGTTTCCTTGGTTGTGTTAACTTTAACCTGGATTGTTTCCCTAATCATTTCAACACACAGCTGCACAAAAGCTTGTGCCAACAAAAGAAAAGTAATGGCACAGAAGTGGGACTAAGCTAATAAGTGCTTCTTTTAACTGCAGTACAAACTTAGGCTGCCTTAGAGGCTTCCTAGAAGCCTGGCCAAAATAACACTCACCCTTCTGAAGTAAGAGCAGGCTAAAAACCTCTATTTTCTTGGACAGTAGTTCCATTATATCCAGTAATAAGACAGAACTAAAGCAGCACCAGGACAGTAAACGCCTTTCACAGCTTGTTGCCTGCTCTACAGATTGCTAGTCTACATAGCAAGCTAGAGAGAGGGTAGACAGAAGGGAGCACGGCGGCATTCCAAAAGGCAAGGCCGCCCCCGGGAGGAAATGGCAAGGGTCTTCCAAGAGCACATTGCTAAGTATGCAACTGCATCGGAAGCACTAAGATAAATTTGGAGTAAACTGTTTGAAATGTAAATAAGCTTCAGGTTTTTAATCAGGGTCTGCTGCAGTCTGAAAGTAAGGGCAGCTTTAAGGTTATTAGAAGGCAAAAGGAAAAATATCTTGCTGTGTTTTATTACAGTTAATATGTACTTGGTAGCCTATAGCTTTCAAGAATATTCTTTAATTGGGACAGTGAGTGAGACATTAATGAAGTCAGATCATAGGCATCTGGATTTAAGTAAATGTTTTGGATTAGATAAGAATAGCTCTCCAAAGTTATTAGTAATTTCTAATAAACAAGAGTGAATGCAGCATAACTAGTATCAAGACATAGATCATAATTTAATAGTGTTAGCAAAAGACCCATACAGTCGACTATGAAAGATACATCAAAAACTGTCCGAAATAGGAAAAGCTAAACATACTATCAGAACGACATTGCTTATATGTCCTGTTGTGGAAGTGTTGACTAAAATGAAATCTTGCAGCTATTACTTGCAAGTTACTGTATAAAGCCCAGAAAAACCAACCTTATGGTACAGATTATAATGCAAATTCAATGCACAACATGGTTTAGGATATTCCTCATATATGAAAACATCGTAGAATCCTAAGGGATTCAGTCTCCACTATCATTTGGCTGTTAAAAAGAAAAAATATAATTGCCACTCTGAGATACATCAAAAAAAGTCAGTAATTTTATACTCTTATTTTAGTATGAGGCTATCTTTGAAAAAATGAACGTTCAGACTGGCATTTCTGTTGGAACAGAAAGCTTACGTAAAAAAAAACCACTGAGTATCAGTATAGCAAAATGCGAACACCATTGACACAGTATTACGACTGAACTGTGATGACACAAAGCAGGAAGAATTCTCTCTTTTTTTGTGTCACGCAGGCTTACCATTTAGCAGGTGGAGAATGAGCTACTTTGTCAAAAAAAGCGAGCCAAATGGTGATTTGCATGATTACACAGAATTTGTCTCATTAAAGCTTCAGTGCTCAGATTATCAAGTCTCTTTTCCCTCCTTTGCATTTTTGGCAGAGAATACATATGTGACTTGCATCATTAAAAGTCTAAAGGATCCAATTTTGAACAGCTGATGGTGACTAATTTCTTTGAAACAAGCACAGTGTAAAAATATACTTTATCCAATAACCTGTTTTTTAAAAGTTCAGAAGGCAGAGGTAGAGACTGATGACAGGACTTCCAGGAGATTTCAGGATGAAAGGACTGATGGAGGGAAGAAGTCACTCAATAAAAGCCAGTCCCAAACTTGTTCTGTCTAGTGTTAGAGATCAAATGTGAGGCACAAAGACACACTCACTTTAAGAAAATTGGGTTACAAGAGCTTTGAGACAATATAAATACGCTTTTAGCTAACAAGCACCTCAAGAAAACAATGAAAATAGCATCTGTTTTCCTTGTTGTGGCAAAAGAAGAAACAGATGCATCCATATTTCTGTTGTTTCCAGTCATTTTCAGTCAATATCTATAGCATTTTGTATCAACACCTTCCAGAGTTATAACTTCCATCAGAATACAGAACGTCACTGGTGCCCTCATTGTTAAATTGCCTTCCATGGCCTTTGGGGGTGGAGTTATCTCCACTACGGTGAATTCCTGACTGCCCTTTAAGTGAGAAAGCCATTTGTACTCTGTGACACAGATGTTTATTAATGCAACTGGAAATTCAAAAGTAGACCTTTCTAAAGTAAAGTGAAACCCTCTGTGGATCCATCCATTCTGTGGATCCATCCATACTCTAACCATGTTAGACGTTCCCTCTAAAACCCTGAAATTCCAGCCAACTTACTTCTTCAACTTTGATTCAGAGAGTCAGGGAATCAGTTATCTTCCTAAAAATTACGTTTACTGTAAACAGATCCATTCAGTTCTCAGACAACCTATTAATGAAAAAAGTTTGCTTAGTATTCAAAGATACCATCAGCCAAAGTCCTAAATAAGAACAAGTTAACTCTATGCACAAATTAATGAATAATGGTCACTATTAATACCAGCACTTTTATTGACACGTTTTCCAAACATTTGTGATATAAATATTACTTCACACAAAAGATATCATGCATCACATACTACTTTAGCAGCACTCACTGAAACAAACTACTGTATTAAAGCTCTAGAGAAGATACTTGCAGCTCCTCCTAATATGTTATTAGGGAAAAAAATGTAATAAAGAGAAATGATCCTCTTGACGTTGGCATTCCAATCAAAACCCACTATTTCCCTCCAGGGCTTTTGGAAAAAACTCTGTGTAGTTTGCTGGCAGAGATTAATAGGCCTCACACTAAGGATTTCAAAAGTATCAAGACTGTAAAATTAAGAATTTAAATTCTCCTTTACACATTTTTTCTTTGACTGCCATCTGTATAAACCAGCATTGTCCTATAAGCTGCACAATACAGCCAAGTGGAACTAATGTTCCATTTTATCCTCCATGAATCTATATTTTCAATAAATCTTGACAGCATAGATACAGATTTATGTTTGGGAAAGAACACAAATAAAAAGATTAATCATTTTTGGATTATTAAAAATAGTAATTTTTATTAATTTTTTTTGTTTAATTGTTTAAAACAAAAGAATCACATGCACCTTCAAATTCAAAGGTTCCATTCTGTTCCCATTGGAAATAAAGTTGTTTGGTGATTTCTCTATGAATAACTCTTTCCTGGCAAACGGAGGGCTTCATTTCATATGGGTTGTGTTACAGGAATAGCCATGAATACTTAATATAAGTATGGCAGAAAAATGTCATTTCTAGTTTTAAAATCCAGTTTCACAGATTTTTAATATAAATTTCTATCACTTGAAGTCAGTCCATGGATATTCTAAGTCCAGAAAGCACCTGAGGTTCTGATCCTTTTTGCACAAGCATCAGAAGGATGACTGATACTGAACTCAATGGGATTAAAAATGAGTCAAGAAAAAGGCCTCCTTACATGGCACCCCAAATTTAAGGACTACTAAACATTAAGATCCTTATTGTAAAGCAAAAGTGCTATTGAAGAATCGGCACTGATTCAGTGGGAAAAGACCACTTTGTATAATATATACTTATAAATACATGTGAGAAACACAACATGCCTCTTATATACTCTAAATCACTATACTTTGGAAAGATATCCTCTAAAAGAACCTCTTTGCATTACTTTTATAGGTAGCTATTTTGTTTCTTATCACTCAAGTGTTGAATTTCAGGTTCTTTCTTTCTTTAAAAAAAAAAAAAAAAAGAGAGTAGTAATTGGCACGGTCAAGATTTTTTGAATTAAACATTTTCAATGGCAACTGGAATTTTGTCAAAAGGGAGGGGGACTTATAGAATAGAATAGAATAGGACTATTTCAGTTGGAAGGGACCTACAATGATCATCTAGTCCAACTGCCTGACCAATTCAGAGCTGACCAAAAGCTCAAGCGTGTTGTTAAGGGCATTGTCCAAATGCCTCTTAAACACTGACAGGCTTGGGGCATCGACCACCTCTCTAGGAAGCCTGTTCCAGTGTTTGACCACTCTCTCAGTAAAGAAATGCTTCCTAATGTCCAGTCTAAACCTCCCCTGGCAGAGCTTTAACCATTCCCATGCATCCTATCACTGGATACCAGGGAGAAGAGACCAGCATCTCCCTCTCCACTTCCCCTCCTCAGGAAGCTGTAGAGAGCAATGAGGTCCCCCCTCAGCCTCCTTTGCTTGAGAGATTAGTTTTACGTGTCATCAAAGATTGATCAAACTTCCCTTGAGGTCTGAACATGCCCTCACGCATTGGTAGCGGCCAGGAAAGGAACCCACTTCAGCTCACGGACATGTAGCAAATTACTGCACATTTAACATCATGTTCATCATTTTTTTCTCATGTTAAGAAATACAAGCTGGTATCTTAGCTGTTTATGTGACTCAGCTCATCTTCTGATCTAACATGTCAATTCCATCAAGGCTCAAAGAAACTCTCATCTGAACATCATTTTACACTATTTCCTCTTCAATATAGATTCCTGTACTTACTCCTTTGAAGTAAATTCTTAATCTAAATAGTTATTTAAAAATTCATAACCCATATGTTTTAACCAATGATCAGAAAAGTAACTCTTACTATTTTGAGTTTGGACAAAAAAACTAATTCAACTTTACCAGATAATGACTTTCCTGATTAACATAACATTTTCATAACTATATACCTTAGTTCAGTTATACCACTGACTGAATTTATTATTATTGAGTAGAAAATGTGTTGCATCTACCAAAAAAAACTTACTTCAAAGTTGCAATCACACATCTCAGAAGTAACAATCTTATGAATGGAACTATGAAGTTTCTTATCTTTGAATGGGAAATACAAATTTTAAAGTAACTGAAGTAAAATACTTGTCAAATTTGGTGTTATTCCTAAAGTTCTTAAGACAAGAAGATTAGAATACTGATAAAATTTACTACTTTCCACAGGGAAATCACTCCTAACTTCTGAATAAACTTAAATGTGAAAACTCATTCTTTCACAAAGCTTCTAAGTACCAGGATCTTTCCAAAAAGTACTTATTTTGCATACAATAAAAAACCAATTTTTTCTATACTAACTGATATATTAGATTCAGTTATATTGATTTTTTACTTTTAAAATGTATGTTTTTCTTTTTGACTTATTCTCCTTAGATTTGCTATGTATGTTACTTACAACTTATAACAAATACGTCTAGAAAAATAGGAAAAAACATAAAACAGTAAGACCTATATACATTTTCCAAGATACAGAAGAATAAACATAGCACAAATTTTTAAAACAAATCAGTTTAAAATGTGTGTCTACAATACGTGTAAACTGCTGTTTTCTCCATTCAACCCAGCAAATTTACTGACATGTTTTTCTAAACAGTCTGAATAGTTCAGTTAATAAAATACCTGATCAAAGCTATATGCATGTACTATAATATTTTCTGGACATAACAGTCTCCAAGCATCTTAAAGTTGATTATGGACATTGACCAAATGTAACAATAAATCTTAAGCAGTAGAACCATATTGCCATTATCAACACTGAGTATTACTCAACTTGTAAAGAATTTTCATCCATATTCATGTGTTTCTCACCTAAAATTGAAATACTTATTTATCATAAACCACATTTGTTATATGACTTTTTTGCTCTGAAGGACATATTTCTAGGAGAATGCACAATTTAAAGTTCTTCAAACATTTAAGATACTTACTTCTGCGTATGTATTGAAGTTTTGTCAGTTATCATTTTCCCAGCTACTTTCTGAAAGCTTTTTATACCATGCAGGTCTGAACATTTTTGTACTTCTTGCATCAGTACCTTCTCTGACATCCCAAGAAAAACCTTTCTATTGAAAGTCAGCCACAAGAGAAAAGTAATTGTGAACTGAGTCCTTTCCATCTCCTTTCAGATAGATATCATTCTGCTAAATGTTTTCATAATGAAGATCTTGAAGTCTGGACTTAAATAAAGAGAAGAAAGAGAGAGCACATCTCTCTTTATAGCAAGATATTGATATAATAATAATATCATAATGTTTTAAAGGCTTCCTAAATTTCCACAGAAGGAAGCCTTGAAAATTGAATTTCCCCTTCTTCTCACCTTTTGTTCTGAAAATACACTGACTTTATGTCTACCTGTTCTCTAAATCCTTGATGATTGTATCATCTTTTCCCTGTCTCCAAAGGGACTGCCCTTCTTCCCATTGCTAGGTTCTCCCCTCCCTTCTTCCTAACATAACCTCATAGTCAAAGGTAGCATGGCTTGTTAGGTTATAAAAAATATGTCATAGAAATACAGGTATATAAAGGAGTAATCTGGTACTGCAGGACATACTCTCTTAGAAAAAAAGGATTATGAAACCGCACTCTGGCTGCTCCAGGGGTGAAGCATGTTTCTTTGAACTTCTCTCATTACTATTAACAGAAATTGTTGTGAATGTCAGGGGGAAAAAAGGAACCAAAAACCAACACACACACACCAGCAAAACACAAAAAAAAACTACAAAAGGAAGACGTTCTGCTGTACACATTTCTCCCCTGGGGAGAAGATACAGGAACACAGAATCTAAGATGTGTTTTAGTCACTTTGATGAGTGAACACCATAGAAGGTACACAGATAATGAAGTGACAAATTTTAACACAGCAAATTTAAAGTAGAAGGGGTTAAAAGGTCTCCTTATCTTTTGACTGCTACCTGGGAAGAAGCTTCCCACAGTCCTTTTTATTTTACCTACGCACACATTTTTATGAATAATGTTCATTATTTTGCGAATTATTTCATAATTAACAGTTACTTTACGAATAACAGGTGAGAAAGTTTCAATGAAGAAGTTTTGCTCAATGAAATAGGAATCTTGAAAAGATGTGTAATAATGCCAGCTTATGAATAAATCTGAAATACAGAACAGAATCATAGAACAGCCTGAGTTAGAAGGTACCCATGAAGATCATCGAGTCCAACTCCGCACAGGGCAAGTTAAACCAGATACCTAAAAGCATTGTCCAAACGCTTCTTGAACACTGACTTGGCGCCATGACCACTTCCTTGTGGAGCTTGTTCCAATGCTTGACCACTCTCTCAGTGAAGAACCTGTTCCTAATATCCAGTGGGAACTTCCCCTGAGTTAGCTTTAAGCCATTCCCTCGCTCGCTATCACCAGACAGCAGAGAGAAGAGATCAGCACCGCCCTCTCTGCTCCCCATCATATTGAAGTTGTAGAGAGCAATGTCTAAACACTGGGACCTATTTCTGTTTTTTTAATGAATTCTACTTACTTTTACTCCAAACTCTGGAAGGTCAGAATCATTCTAACTTGCAGAGCACTACACTGATTTCTAATGTTGCATTTTAGGCAAATACACATTGTTCAGTTACTGGCTGAAACCGACATCCTGAAAGAAAAAGAAATTGAGAGTAGAAGGTCACATTTTCCTGCGTTAATCAACTATTGAATAAATATGCAGATGTTAATAATGTTGTTAAAAACCTTCTAAATATCTCAGGATTTTATCTGTTTTGCAAAAGCTTACTAACAGTTAACTTGGCTCTAGGCATTAACAAGATATTTTGGTTTTATAAACTATGATGCTCTTTGTTTTCATGTGGCAGCCAAGAATAATAATTCACTACTTTGGCTCCAAGATGATTCCAAGCACATAAACACAACTTTAAATCAAGAACTACATGTCATGCATTTGCCAGCATTAATCTTGGGACTCTCACTTCTTTCTTGAATTTAGAATGCGAAATACTAATTAAAAAAGAAAGCTTTAAGAATTCAAACAGAATAGTTTCTGAAGTGAAAGACACAGATCTCTAAGACCAAAGAGCAGATAAGAAGTGAATGAAAAAAAAATAAAATTATAAAATATGCATTCCATTTTACTGAACATTCAGTGTAATAGTACTAGGTTTAGCTTGCATATGCTTTAAGTAGGAAAGTTATTGTTCAGCTGCATTAAAGACTTTTTAATGTGATATGATTGTTCATTACTTGAAACAAAAAGATATGTTGCCTGAATCATCAACACCTTTAAAGCAAGAGTTCAGCAGAAATCATGAAATGATCCTAGGCCACTGCAATAATGGATCATTCAAAATCTGGTAAGAAGTGAAATATTTCCAAGAATTAGAAATAAAAGATAAGTGGATCAAAATTTGCAGGGATGTTATTTATTTAATAAAAATTCAATTTCTGACATAATCTGTGAAGGTCTGTCAACCTTCATAATGAGAACAGGAACTTTATCCCAAGTCCTCACCCCCAGAAGCAGAGTATTATTGTTACATCCTGAAATTTCTCCTCTCTAAGTCTGCATTTAGATTTTTTTTTGTTTGTTTGAACAAAAATATGAAGTGAGACACAAGAGGTTTTTAATCACATTAGACACCACACTAATTAAAATAGAATACTATTATAGCTTTCATAATCTCTAAGAACAACCACTTGCTTTTCACAAAAAAAAACCCAAACAAAAAATAAAGTGATTACCAAGTTTTATTCACAGTCAGGTTAAGCTGATGTCCCCCCCAAAAGTGTGGCCCACTTCTCTTAGCAAATCCCCTTTCTAACTTCCTCTCTTCTGACACTTGCACTCCCTTGGATGCTGATCTGGAAGCATATATTATAAATATTTTTAAGACTGGGTTACTGCACATCTGCATGAGCACCAGTGCAAGGAAATTAATTTTGACGAAGTTCAATTTTAACCAAATCCGTACTTCATTGTTTTCTGGAATCAATCCAGGTGTTTTGCACAAAAATGTATTCCTGTTACTCCTGTATTTAAATTAACACATAACAAGAATATTTGCTTAAGGAACAGAGAAAACAAGATTTGAAGATGACACAATAGACCATATTGTGTCAAACCTTGGCACACAGGTGTGATACAA
>NW_009194912.1:0-2897 GCF_000690835.1 Fulmarus glacialis | reverse complement strand
AAACACTACCTTCAACCAATCGCCCCAGTCCCCTTTGGTCGCTTCTGGACTTCCCTCTGCAACCTCATCGCTGCCAGCCTGTATAACCAGCAGCGGGTAGTAATCGGAGGGCCGCACCAGACCAGGGAGTTTCCTAGTAATGTCTCTAACCCGGGCCCCAGGGAGGCAGCAGACTTTCCTGTGGGATGGATCTGGTCAGCATATTGGGCCCTCCGTCCCCCTCAGAAGGGAATCCCCCACAACAATTACCCTCCTTTTTTTCTTAGCGGAGGCAGTCATAATGCATGGGGCTGACTGACTCGCCCTGGGCAACCCCCTGGATGGACCTTCATCCACATCCGCATTTGCCTGGCCCTCAAGTTCCAGAGCCCCATATCTGTTGTGTAAGGGCAACTGGGAAGGTGAGGGAGGCCGGGTCCCGAGCAGGGACCTGTTTCCATTCCCCTCTGTCTCTTAGATCCCGTCCTTCTGCCTGGTGGCAAGAAGGTAGGGGATCCTCTGCTTCTTGTGGAGCCTCCATCTGCTGCCTTTGCCTCAGGGATAGTAGTGTGTGGCTCCACCAATCTATCTCCCTCTCATGCTCTCTGATACTCCTTCACCTTTCCATTTCCTTTTTCAGCTCTGCCACCAGGCTGAGCAGATCATCCACCTGGTCACACCGCACACAGGCGCGTCTGCTGCCCTCCGGTACAAGTGACAGGCTCAGGCACTCCCTGCAGCTGGAGACCTGGACAGCTAGCTGTATGTTTGTGGGGGGGCTCTGTCTGGGTCAAATGATGATGGCTGCATAAATAATGTACATATACTGGAGGAGCAAACAACGACTCACTCTTCAAGATAGGGAACTGGCTTTAGCTAGGAATCTAAAGGTTTTCTGTTTTCATGGCATCTTTTTGCCACAGCTGTCCAAAGGTTTATTTTACTTCTCTGTTTCCAAGTCAGGTGGCAGTTTTGTTTGTGGGTTTTTTTTTTTTTCTTCCCTTTCCATTTCTTCCTTCCACCTTCATCTAAAATCACAAATTGGAAGTAATAGTAAGTGACCATGCATAATCATTTTTCAAAGTCGCGGTTGTCTGGGAATACCTTCCGTTAATGGGAAGAATCAGGAGTGGAACAGAAACATGTAAGATCTGGTTTGGCCTTGTGCGGCCGTGGCTAAGGTGGAACCTAATGTGATAAACTGCTGCATATGAAAGTAGCGAAGCTGTATTTGCATCCTACATGTCCCTGGCAGAAGAGTAGGTTTACTTATAACTGTGTCAGTAACTTTTGCATTGTGTGTCTTCTAAACCATACAAATACAAATTAACTGCTTTCAGACAAGTGTAAAGCAGGGGAAGCCCTGCAATATAAAGCTTTACTTATCCTGACAGTCATCTCTTCTGTACTGTTAAGTACATGATCCTTTCGATGAGCTATGTTGAAGTCATAGACATCTTTAAACTGATAAAATTAAAGAATCCCTAGTGCTGCAGAAGCATATGGTGTTCTATATCTATAATACGGTCTTCTGGATAGCTAGTTAACATTACATTGCAAATATCTGTCATTTTCTTTAAGTGTAGAATTTGTTTCCAAACCCACTTTATATTTGTTTTAAGATACGTGAGCTGGTTTCCATTAACCTATCGCAACACATGCTCTAGATTTAAACCAGTGTGAGTTTTGGACCAATTAAAAATTGAGGGTCATTTGAAATGACAAATATATTCTATACCCTGAGAAAATCAGATTAGGGCTTGTCCTTTCTACATTCTCTCTACCTCCACCGTGATGAAGTGACCTAAGGAAGCTGAGGACTCTCTTTATAAAGTCCTGTTTAGATGGCAAGTGGCTGATGGTAGTGGTTAACTTTTTTGAGACTGCTGCCTTGGCACTGTGGTGGTGGTTATTATTACAAGGTCTGATTCCCACATGTTCTGGTTTTAAATTTTTGTGTGATACGTCTGGACATTCCCATGGACCATTGGGGTCTAGAAGGGGAGCTTGGCATGAAGGGGAAGTAGTCAGGGAGAAGTATCCATAGAGTGAGAGCCATACATAATTGAGTGCTGGACTCTTCTGTCATGTTCAGTAGTAAGTCTTCATCTGAGAAGATGCTGAATATGTGTGTTCGTCTGATAGTGAAATCATAAATTTTGGCAAAGTCATCTGCACTTCAGTATTAAGAGACTGACTAGGTATCAGTCCTATAGAAAAGAAATGTAACTGACTTTTCAACTATCTGGGTAGGCTGTTGAAAATTGTATTGCAAGGCCACATGAGTATTAATATGTATACAAGCTTTATATAGTGAAAGTGTTTACAATAGAAGTGAAACCATTATTGCTGTATATTCCTTAGAATGGTAATCTTAGCACACTAAGGAAGGCGGGGGTGTATGCATGTATATATATACAGGTACACACTTGTTCTGGTAGGAGGTGCTGTATGTCACAAAAGGTACCAGTCTTGGATCACGTGTAACAAAGTTAGGGTGCTGAGGGCCAGATGTAGTTGAACTTGACTTAAAGTGAATTTTTTTTCCTCTAACTATTGTTTAAATTAAAAACTGAGCCACAGCTGATACAGGCTGCTGTATGAGAAACTGGGGAGGAAAAAAAAAAAATCCACAGCCTGGAGTGCTTTCTAGTGATTTTACTCTTTTGGAAAAGCTACAGAATCATAGAATCATTAAAGTTGGAAAAGACCTCTAAGATCATGGAGTCCAACTGTCAACCCAACACCACCATGCCCACCAAACCATGTCCCTAAGTGCCTCATCTACACGTCTTTTAAATACTTCCAGGGATGGTGACTCCACCACTTTCCTGGGCAGCCTGTTCCAAGGCTTGACCACTCTTTCAGTAAAGAAGTTTTTCCTCATACCCAATGTAAACCTCCCTTGGTGCAACTTG
>NW_009194911.1:22234-28494 GCF_000690835.1 Fulmarus glacialis | reverse complement strand
TCATCTGGGACCTCCCCAGTTAACCAGGGTACATCTAAGCTTCAGTGATTCACAGCTACTGCAGTAACTTCACCAGATATGAAGAACTGGCACAAAATACCACCGCACAGGACTTGCACCCTTCTTGCATTTGGGCTTTGACTCGCGTTTGTATCCAAGCCACATCCTGTGAACATGCAGAATCCATTCCACTTAGATCCTACCCTCTAGGCAATGTAAACTTGATTGCTTTGCTGCTGGTGCATTAGCACAGTAGTTCTTAAGTTTCACTTCCAGGACCAAATATTAGGTCAAATTCACTGAACTAAGTTAATTTCCTTTCCTTAATAGGGAAATATGATAGTAATGACATGATAGTTGCACTGCTCATGATACCACTTCCGTAGTGTAAAGCCATACCAAAGATAAAGATTGTAAAATGGAGGGGGAGGGAAGAATCAACGAAGTAAATAACTATTTGCCAGCTTCAGCAATGCAGAATAGCTTTTAAAGAGAAAGGTTCCTGCCCAAACCTGAAGACTGAAGTCTATCAAATACAATCTTTAGTTTGTAACATTAGTACCCTGCATAAAGGAGATCTATCCAGCTGTTTCAGTCGCAAAGAAATGAGCATTTGATATAAACTTTACCCTCCCTTTATCCAAGGATGAAGGATATCTTATGTATGAAGGATATCTTAAAACACAGTGTTCTTTAGAAATATGCAAGTTGAACATTTCCATTTACTCCGATATTACTGATTTAACATTTTTGAAATGCCACTCCTACTCACTCACTTTTGCAATTATTACTGTCAGGACCTTTATTTTTTGCACATGAAAATATAGCTTCTGCTATAAAAAGCTTTCTTCCCTTACCAGTAATCAGAGCTGCTTTGAATTTTTTCTTCCCCCAATCTTCCTTATTCTTTTTGTTTCTATCAAAAATAATAGAAGACAAAATGACCAAAGAGAATCTTAAAGAAAAAAAATAGAGGTGAGATTATTAGGGATAGCAAGAGCCTCGTGCAAAATGAATTAAAACATCTACACGCCCTTCTACCAATTGTCTTTCTACTCAGTTATGGTAACTCATGACAGGCAGGCTGTGAAACATAGCAAAGAGTGAAGAACAAGAAAACTCACCAGCTTTAAATTAACCTAAATACCTTCGATGAAGGAGAATTTAATTGATGTCCAGGGTAATTTGTGAAACTGGTGAAAAATCAGAATTTAGGAAAAAGACAGCAATTGACAGCATTTTTCTGACACGTGACATATGTTTCAATTGATCTTGTAGACAATATTCATCTATATGCTAGAAACTAAGAAAAACAGAAATCACATACTAGAAGCACAACAGAAGCAGAAGTTATCTAAACAAAATTGAGCATAGGCAAGCAGTCATAAGGGAGACCAAGACATCTTTAAACAAAGAACAAACTGTCTAAATACTGAATGCAGTAAGGTTTTTTCCCCTCCCTTCCCCCACCCCTCCGAAAAAGGCAGAATGCTGAGAAAATTTTGGAATTGCTAAATCAATAGAATAGGAAAAAAAGTTATAATAATGAAGCTCCACTAAAGTAAGACAGGTCACAAGCTCCCTAGCTATATACATCGGGGGCAGGAAATCTGAAGGAGAAAAGACCCTGTAGAATTCCAGAAAGTAATACATCAGCTACATCCAGAATATTTTTGAAGGAAATACATTCTATTAGTAGGTCAAAACCCCAGCACAAACGGTGATGGGATAACTACAGTTATTTGTCTGTCTGGGGTGACAAGGGAACAATAACTGATGACAAGAATGGCATCTCGGAGAAAGGTTTTATTGGCAGCCATTCAAGAACACATTTCTCCAAACATGAAAAATACCAATATTCAGGTAAAAATAATGAATTTCACCCTTAAAGCAAAAAACGTTTAAGTCATCTCAAAATGGTGTCAAATCAAAAAGAATAAAGAATTCAAAGTTACTACTAAAAGTATCAATAAAGTGAGAGTAAGAAAGAGCCATCAGTTTTATGGCTGATTTTCATAGATGCTCCATACTAACTCCATAAAAGAGCCCAACCATCCATTTTCTTTTGCTTATTTCATCTGTAATTTCAAGTGACTTCAAGTCTGGACATAAGCATCACAGCACCTGATTTCTCTTTGCAAATAACATGCAGAAATGAACCCTGAGTTCATCAATCAAGGAATGGCTTAGGTTGTATTTCCTTGTTCTGAAGGATGTATGGCAAATGGATGCATATTTCATTAAAAACAAAAAGAAACCACCTTATGCCCCTTCAAGGCAACAGTAAGGAGATTAGAAATATCTACACCACTGAAAAATTTCTATTATAGAGTTCTTAAGCAGCAAGTGAAATCAGAAGTTATTCTACTTTACATACCTAACTTTTTACCATATATGACTTTTAGATCAGTTATTTTTGTACAAAATGTCCTTGAATATATACATAATAGCTGAAACTCAAAACCAACTTTACTCAATGATTACCCTCAGTTTGATTTTAAGGGGAAAGGATAAATATTTAAACTACACATCAGAGGTTTCCTTTCCTGGCTCTTAGACAAGTACTCCTTCTCAAATCTATTTCTTTTAATCAGCCCCTAGCTCATTATATCATATTTGATCAGGTGAAAGACCAGCCATTTCAGAATTGCAGACTAACTGTGTTGAATGCTGTTTCCTGCAGAGGCATCATACAATTTAACGTGAAGTAAAAAAAAAGTAGTTAAAAAATGCTGTATATGCAAGAGCAAGTTAAAGAAGCAACTAGACCTCTTATTGAACAGACATATGCATTCACATATTTTGGGCAACTTCTCACCTTTTAAAGGCTGAATCAAGGGAATTACAAAGGAATGGATGGTAACTCATGCAGTGAGATGAAAGGCATTGCTGCTAGCAGTTAAACCTACTCTTGAAAAATTAGTTATCACCACTGAGTCATTACATGACTATCACCTGGCTCAGAGATGATGTTCCACATTTGTCAGAACAAGAAGCAGGGAGAGGGTGGCAGCAGAATATAAAGAATAAAATCAGAAACTGAACTAAAGGCATCTCATGGAAGTCAAGTGCTAAAATATTTTCAGGAAAGATAAAAGGTAAAAAATTAAAAAAGCAAATTAGAAAGAACAAGATATCAATCACTGCCTAAGAATGATAAAGGAAAAAAACACTTCATGAAGAAATGAAGTATTATGTTTGAGGCATAGTAGAGGCACACAGTGGAACAAATGACATTTATTTTGGTCAACTTACTGGGAAAGCAGCAGGTGATTATAATGGTGATTTGAATGTCACAGGAATTTGATGAGGCACACCTAGGAGCTCAGCAAATCCTGCACAAAAGCAAAAATAGAGGCAACTCAGTCCAGTATAAGCTACATGTGGCTGATTTTTTAGCAATCAAAAAATACTAAGTATTTTTCCCAAGATTTGTTCTCAAGAGACAGTCTATTATGATGTGTTTGCAGCCTCCCAAGCTGTAGGACATGCAAGTTCATGGAGTCTGGTTCTCAATTTATTCAAGCAAAATACCAGCCAGCAGTAAGAAAACATTCTCTCCAGAGAGCAGCAGAGCTGCCCCAGGAAAGGAGAATTCATATGAATAAACTATTTGCCTCCAAACACTCTGATGCTCCGTACTCTTGTTCTGTTCTTTGCCTTCCTCCTGAGGCAACGCATTTTTGGGAAGGCTCAAATTTCAGATCTGCCAGCCAGACAAAACCACTGCTCCAAGGCTACAATCCCCTTTAAAGCTCTTACTCTGTTGACTAATAGTCACTCAGACATTTCTAATATAATTTCCAGCAATACTGATTGCCATACAACAACCTGGAACCAGTAAAGTCAGAGCATCGGTGCCACTGGGAACCTCAGGATGCACCACAGCAGTGCTGCAACAAGCAGAGACTTTCCATTGTAGATATTACACCTTACAGAAGATACAGACCAAAGTACTGAGCTACTGGCATCACCAGGAAATGCTGACAGTACTCTGAAATTTGGCTTCACAGATGCCACACATCACTGTCTGGAGATGGAAATCATGACATTCGTCTCAGCTCAAGTGTAAGAGTTTTGCTTTCATTGAAGAATCAAAAACAATTCCATTACAGTTATAAAAAGATACTTTTAATTAAATCCATCCTCCTTCCTGGAAAAGTAAAGTTTGATAAGCTTCATTTTCCAGGGGGAAAATACGCGAATTAAAAGAGAGAATTCCACCAGCTCCAAAGTGGCACTTAAACTCCATATTAAATAAATGAAAATGTTTTAAAACACTGACATGTTAAAATCCAAAATAAGAGACAATTAATCACTGTAAAGTGAAACAAACACAACCACCATTAACATACACTGTCTCCTTCATTATGTTTATCTGCCATAATAAGCATCTAATTTTATTAAAAACAAGCTTTAATATATGAATGCATTAAGTAAGAAATAATTTTTGCCTCTATTTCTTATGCTTAACTACAAGTACCATGAAACCAAATTATTAAAAAAACGCTACGAAAGAGCCTAGATCTACGCTATTTATTATCTGGCATTTCACTAGTCTACGGTGAAAACTGAACTCCCCTGAAATGCTTTGGAACAAAATGCTCCCCTTGGCAGCCTTTGATAAAACAGTGCTACTCCCTGGGTACAGCTTGATGATGTTTTTGGCTGCCCTCTATACTCTGTCAGCCTCAATGGTTTTTCTAGTCACTGTTTCAACCTTTGCAATGACAGGATATAGTCTTGCCTGTCTGGTTTGTTGTGGGTTTTCGTGGGTGGTTTGTTGTGGGTTTTTTTTTTTCTAAGCTTGCATTTTGGATATAGGTATTTGCCATATATCGAAGATACAGTTTCTATAGGGCTGTTTTAGCTATTTAGCTTAACTAGAGGCATAGGGACATAGGCATGAACATGTGCAAATAGCTCTTTCTTTCCGATCTCCAGTTTGCCTCACACTCTTTAAAAACTGTAATGCAGTAAGTACTTTCTCACAACCAAATCAATTTTCTGTTCCTGGCCTCCTGTCTACTCCTCCCCTTTACTCTCAGCCATCCCATATGTTCCCTGTGACATTAATAGCACCTGCCCACTTCCACAGCTCCACAAGGAACGAGGCACCACCTGATAGATACCTGTTTGCAGGAAGGCAGAATGCATCATCTCATCTGCCCTCACTACCTCTCTGTCTACATCCATGCCGAGATGCAGTAAGTCCTGATGTCATTTTGAGTAAGTCCTGAACCACAGCCCATTCCCAGCACAGCTTCATTCCCAGCAGTTACCCACTGGCAAGGTACACATCACAGATGCAGGAGAGCTAAGCAAAAGAGATTCAAGGGAAAAGAAAAGATGACTGTAAAATGCTAGCTCCAAAAAGGCTGGGAGATGCTGTTTTGTCTTACTCTATTAGCAATTCATCTTTTCCATTACTCATGAACATTTTCATAGCATTTATTTATGCGTAGGTATCTGTCAATAGGGCATAAGATAAACATGTTTCCTCCTATAATTTTCCTCAAGCCATATACTCTCTGCATTCAACAGGTAAAAAATACATTAAAATTATACTCCAATTATAATTAGTACTTAAATGGCAAAGAATATGAGCCTTTCTGTATGCAATACTTCATAAAGTATGAGAAAACAATAGAGGTTACTGATCCACCACTTGCCATTTAATTGATTAAAGGCAGATGACTTCTCAAAAAGTAATACTGTCCTCTAAGCAAGTGCAGCTAGCTTTCCTCGAGGATGATATTTGGATCGGATGTTAGACTTGCCTGAACACCCCAAAAAGCGGCCTGACCACCCTTTTCCCCAGTGCAGGTGGTACTACAGGCTGCCTATACTCCATCCCACTCCCTACAACTCCAGCTGTGCACTACCTAGCTGTACTCCAAACCATGATGCACTGCCACCCTCTTGCACAACATTTCCAAAAGCAAATCTATCCCAATACTCTGGTGTGCTGCACTAGGTTTTTGGGTTTGGTTTTTTTTTTCCAGGCAATTTGAGAAGGACATCTTCCCAGAGTTCACCAGTACTCGAACAGTACAGATAGACACAGCAGATCTGGGAAGAGACAGGAACATAAATGTATCAGAATTTCCTCCCATGCTTAATCAACAGAATGAAGCCTGGAGAAGTTAGTTAAGCACGTAAGTGTCTCTTCTTCAAGGAGTAAGGCGGACAAAGCGCAGTGCTGGAATCAGCAAAGAACATGCAATTCTTCCCAAGCTTTTGCAACCGATTTGCACTTT
>NW_009194911.1:21950-22222 GCF_000690835.1 Fulmarus glacialis | reverse complement strand
TGAACGTTAACCAAGCTGTCATATGCTGTGGTACTGTAGGCAGAGTTTTGATTGCAGCAGAGAAAGTGAGAGCGCTGAAGGATTGGGGGGAAGAATATTTAGCTCCCAAAATATACAGTATTTGTAATAAACATTATTCTCAATTAGAGATTTTTTTTAAAACCTGTTGTCCAATACAGTAACCCTACACCTGTCAATTAGAGAAATTTCTAAGACAAGCAACCATCATATGGTCACAACTTCCAGCTCACAACAACAAAAAGCTCTATCGT
>NW_009194911.1:0-21930 GCF_000690835.1 Fulmarus glacialis | reverse complement strand
TTCCGATTTTTTCTGAGAAGACAAAGTATGAAAACCTAGTTTAAGCACAAATAAACTTTATGAGGGATTAAAAATATGTAGAACACAATGAATAAAGGAAATCCTTACACTTTAAGTTGGGTGCTTTAAGAAAATGAGTTTTCTGTTTAAAATTCTTTAAGAATAGTCTCCAAACTAGACTTGAGCAAGTTATTTGCAGGGAACAATTTATTCATCAAATTTAGCCTGGATTTGCCCCTAAATGAAAATGAGCTAAAAGAATTACATTACACAGAAATAGCTTTAGCTAATCCTTTATAATGCACTAGGGATATATGCAAATTAATTTGCTTCTCAAAGTTTAAAATATTGCACAGTGTAAAATCATTTTATGATTGTCTGGCAAATTGTTGTAATGTTTGTTTATGTCTGATGATGCATACTACAAAAAATGCAAAAATTTAACAACAGTATATAAAGGGGACTTATAAAAACACTGTAATTTGTTCAGTATAAAAATAAGAGAATCAAGTCATGTAAGGATGGATTATTATAAAATATCAGGAATATCTGCAGAATCTCTATGGAAAAGTATCTACAGGGAAATGCCATAAAGTTGTTGGAAGATTTTTTTTTTTAAAAATAGCACATCAGTGGTTCATACAGAAGCTGCTCTCTGGAGATCTTCTGGAATATCTTCCTTTGGGATCTATCTACAGTAAATATTCCTGATGGGAACCAGGTTTATACAACAATGATGATTCGTTTCATGAAGAAAACCCAGAAGCTAGACTGTCTTTATTTCACCGTGAAAGGAAGAAGGGAAGAAAACAGAAGCCCCTCCTTTTCTGGAGTATTTGCGTACCCGTACAACAGGTAAGCGCCACTGTCCACTCGGCTCCAAGCAATTCCCTAGCACATAACATACATTAGTTAGAGCTAATGCTTAATGGAGGTGACGACTCTAAACAGTTGATTACTAATTAAACCATGTCTTCTTTAAAATAAGTACTCCTGCAAATGACTGCCATCAGCTGCAGAGTCATCGATCAGCCTAGATGACTTGGTATCAAAGGGGATTAATTAAAAGAATAAATACCTGAAGTCATACTGCCATCCCACTGAGCTGGAAGAGCCTCCAGAATTTTTTCTGGCGATGGGCAGTACACAAATGAGGAGGTGTTCTGCAAGAGTCACAGCTTTTTTGTGTAAACTCAAGTAGAAAGACATCCGAACATCAACCCTGGCCACTAAACGCAGATACCACTTGCAGCTGAAGATTAAAGACAGCAAAAGAATCCGAATAGTGTGAGATACACTAAATTATGACCTTAAGTCTTTGTTTCCGCTCATCTTTGCACCTCTACAGCAGTTTGAGATCTGAAACACATTTTTGCAATAGCAATGTTTTCACCATTATGTGTCTATGATACACATTAGGAAAAAGCCCACAGAACAATACATGGCCAAAAAAAACAAACAAAAAATTTCTTTACAACTTCTCCACTTCTGTGCAAATGCATCAGAAATTGAGTGGACTTCTACATGTTGCTAAAACATCTATTATAGACATTACTGGAAACAAATGCACCAATGTTTATATCATAATTCAAGGCTGGAGTAACTCCATTTATTGCTACATAATGAGCTCTTTCACACATGTACTTGTTAGATCTCATGGTCAGCCCCTAGAAATATAATTAGAAAGGAAAACATGGTAAGAAAGGAGTAAACTCTTCCTCCTTTCATCTTCCTCCTTCTCCTCCTCCTCTGTTTTGCTTGGATGGTTAAGATTTCAAAGCTAATTCTACCCTAAGTATAAAATTGTAAATAAGTCAGAAAATGAGGACAACTAGCTAGATATTAAATAAAGAATTCACTAGTGACCTTTTGTTTTGCATTTATGTCAACATCTGCTTGGAGATCTCCTAGTCCTGAGTCACCTCAAGTTGATGAAATACAATTTATTCCACACGATATTTTCTTCTATGCCAAATTCCACACAATGATTATGATGAAAGCAAAGACTGAATATGTACTTATATTAATTAGCAATTATTAAGAGACAGGTCCCCGTGATTACTGCTTCACAGACATGAAAATGAATTCATTACATGAAAAGACCGTTGTCACCGAGTGAATATCTGATCAGCTTTGGCAGATTAAAAAAGCATATTAAATAAATGCTTAATCAAATGATAAAGTGTATCATTTGTATAAATTACTAAAGGACAACCTCCCCTTCTGATTGAGATGCTCAGCTTTACAGAGATTATTTATGCAGTTTCACACAGGAGGTGAATCCTTCGTTACTGCGAAGGATTTCACACTTGCAAAGTGAATGATTGTTATGAGAGAGATAAAAGATATTTACTCAAATAAGATGATTCCACATGAGGTTTCTGTATTCTGCTTAATGGTTACACATAGCACACTACCACAGCCTATGACAGGTTTAGATTTTAACTTAATAGTCTTTTGACGTACACCACACTACTTTTTAAAAAAAACCAAAAAACCAAAAAAAATTCCGAAAGACCTCCCAGTATGGACTGAGAAGGCAAACCAAAATGTTCTAGGTCATAAGCAATAGAGTATACTTATATTCCGTGATACATTTTTGTCAGATAGTGCAAAACAACATTATTTTTAGAAACACTCAAGACATCGGTAACGAGCTAGCCCAATATAACAAAAAAAAGTTTTTTCAAGCCCCAAAATGTATTGTTTGATATTTAGATATCTCACAAAAATAGGTGGGCTTTTCTTCATAATTGAAGTTATTATGAAAATCAGTAAGCCACTGAAGTATTTCATAAATTGGCAGCATAAAACCAAAGGATTCTATTTTCAAAGAATTACAGGTTAATTTGAGACAGTAGCCACAACTTGCTGGCCGCTTATTTATCAGATTATGGAAGAGAAATAGCTGGCAGCAAAGAAGTTATTATAAAGATTTGATTCATATAAATTTGAACATATGTGTAAGGAAAAAAAAATTATATCAGTTTCTTCAAAATTTACTTAGAATAGCTATTGCATATGCTCCAGAATTTCTTTCAGCATGTCTTGCTTATATCTGAATAGTGGCCAGCAAGTTATGTCTTCAGAAGGACTGATATTTTGAATTCATCTAAATTTAGAAGTTGTCCACTTCCCGATGAACTTAAATTTTCCAGATTTTTTTTATTATTGGGTATGTGTCTTGTGGATAAGGCTTTCTTTCCTATGAATATATTCAACAGCAATGAAAATTATTATTATTAAAGTCTGATGATTAGGAAGTTAAACTATATATTTTCATTTTTCAGAGAGGGAAATAAGGTGCACAGAAACTGGCTGAATTTATCAAGTGAATCAGAAAATTATTTATCAGATCTGAACGCAAATTTCCAACATTCTGGTTACTGGTCTTTGGTCCAGTTATACATCCATTTTCTAATTAAAAAGCTCTTGAAGTCCCCCACTTCCACTGAAGTGTTATACTCTCCCGGAAACTTATCCTCAACACATAATTACATACTTATGTGCAAGAATCACTATGGGTAGATTTTTAGTAAAAATAATACAAAAGTGATATGATATGTGATATGATATCAACATTAAATGTTCCAAATTAAGAAAACTTTTCTACTCCTCCTTAATATCTTTCTTTGTATACTTTGCTGAGTGTCTTGTTTTGGATGTTTTGATTATCAGTGTAAATAATGCTTTTACTTATATAGCATCTTTGAGACCCAGCTGACCACTGTTGTTTATTTTGAGCCTGAGTGGACAAAGATATTCACCTTGGCTTCTGCTTCAGTTAAAATGCAATCAGGATATAAATATACATTTGCATGAAACTGCCAGTTGTGAACATCTGTAAAGATGAAAACTGCAAGATATAGATGGCTGAATATGCTGCAAATGTAAGCTTCCAATGAACAATAAATAGCATATTTATTTAAATAATTTTGAAGCTACAAAATTGAGTATGTGTGAAGAATGGTAAAAGTTCAGCAAGAAGTAGGGGGTTTTTTTTATTGACAGAGACGGACTAGGTAACTTATTCTGGCTTCTCTACAAAACAAACAAGGAACTAACTGGGCAGGTTCAATTGATACAGTTCAATTATTCAATTGCTATTTCAATTTAGTTACAAAGTTTTATTAATGAGTACCATTCAGTTATGCTGTTTGTTACAGAACCATTGCACCTAGTTATCCACAATCCGTAATGAACCTTAGAAAAGTCAAAGGATTAGTATAAAATTGGCATCTTCCTTCCCACCCTCCAATGCCCAGGGCAATCTGTAAGTCCAGTCACTGCCTCTTTGACTTCTGATGCTCTGTACCAGACCATTAGCTGGCACACACAAGATGCAAATGCAAAGCAAATAAACATAGTAGAAACAAAGGCATAATCAATGGTAACAGCATAATCAAGCCAGTATTCTATCACACACGTAGCACTTGTAGTTTAGCAAGTTCTTGAATTTGGGATCATCCATAGATTTGTCTTGAAAGAGAGAGAGCATGTATAATCATCCAAAAATATAATAATGGAGTTGCACTATGCCAAAGTTTCCCAGAAATACACACTTGGAGTAGCACGGCTACTTCTGGAATGCGACACTCAAGTATGGCTGTTTTAAATAATATTTTCAGAAAAATATAGTACAGGAAGTATAAAATAATGCACAAATTTCTTTTCCTCTGCCTTCAGTTACCAATTAACAACATTTGCTAACTTATACATCACACATCCTTGCACACATCTATCAATGAAATCTAGGTGTTTCCGATATCCTACTTCAGAACATGCATTTTAACGTCATGCTGAAACAACTCTCTTCTCCGAGATTCCAACATTATCGTTTTTTCTTACTGAGTTCTTGTTGGTCAAAATAGGTGTAGACAATCTATGGTTCCTCCTTGACCAAACTTACAGCATTCCTTACAAGTTTTGTTTCATTATCTAGATTATGGCTAAAACCCTTTTTCACTGAGATACCTAGCTAAGTTGACATATATAATTACTTCTAAAGCTTCATTTCATTCCGACTGCTTTCCACGCAGGTTTTTCTTTTCTTTTTCTCAGTGTTTCTTTGTATTTTTAAGCTCTCCCACCTATTCCCCCAAGATCATTTTTCTATCCTAAATAATGTATGCACATGCCTGTAACACCATACTGAAGCAAAGTGAGTATTAACCATACTGAAAAGATCAAATACACACAAATTCAATAAGCTGAAAATTGGCTCACAAGTTCTGAATCTTAGCAAATATTCGAAAACAATTTCTTGAGCAGAAAATATTTACAGAAAGTTCTACTTTCATCTGAGTAACTTTTTTTATTGTCATGGTTTGACACATTGCAACTTAGAATTTTTGTGAGGTTGATTGGCCAAGTGGCATTCCAGTTTGAAATTACTGTATTTTATTTTCATTATTTCAGTTAAGCTAGAATAAAGAAATTATTTCACTAAAGGTAGACAATTGTAAAATTAATGCGAAGATTTCAGACTCTGAAAAGCAGGATGCATCTAGCAACATCGGTCATATCAGGTTAGGTGTACAGTCAAAGCTAATTACCAAGGCACTCTACAGTCATCAGTGGAGGCTGATGGACACCAGATGACATTTTGTTCAGTAGATCAATTAATTAGGTAGACCAAATCTGCCTCTTAAAATGCCCGGTTTTCCCCCTTAAACACAGAGGGAGTGCAGGCAACTATCTTAAACTAATGATACAACCTTCAGACAGCTGAAAGTAAGATGAATGCCATCCTACCAGTATGACTTTTAAAAAGTAACCCCACTCTTCTTAAAATTCACAAGTCACTATGATTAATGAGAACATTGATAGATTTTCATAATAATGATTGAGTGCCTTTTTGTGCAGAAATCCGTGACAAAAGAGAGTAGCATACACTATCACTATTCAAAACAGCTTGCACAGCCCCTAGGCCATGGGCAATTTCTGAATAATGCCATACAAAAAGCAGTTTCATGACTTAGTCATTAATAATTAATAGTAAAGGTAGTCTTATTTTAACATTAAAGACAAGACAAACTTTGTTTATTGTACAGAAAAAAGATGAAAAGTATTTGCCCACAACAAATCCTATTCATTTGTTGCATTCATGCACAGGAGACATTATTAACTGCACCAATGTCTGGTAATAGTTAAACTGTGATAGTTACTGAATTCGACACTGAAATTTCCAGATGTAAACCTCTATCTGAATAGTATGAGGAGGATGACGATTACAGAAAACAGCATGCTATCACCCCATCAAAGCAGAAAAGTTTGCTGCTTTCAAAATATTCCCACTTTGCCAATTAGTCAATGGTTATTCAAGGTGGAAATTCAGTAACTGCTCTCAACACCAAAATGTCATTCTTATATTTAAACTGATCTAATTAGAGTAAAACATAGAAGTTGTATTGACTGCATCTACCACCTTATGCCAAGATACATAGGTCCCAGTAATTATAGGTACTGGTGTTTTAACTAATTTCATAAAGAGCCACTAAACTGGTATGCAAATAGCAACCTGCCAAATTTGAAAGTTTCTCTGTAAATGCGTATCATCCCATTTGCAACTTTTCTAGGTATGTTCCTTTTCTAACTAGGAGATACAAATTACAGGTGTGCCCTAAATTGAGAGATCCTACTAGAGAGGGACCAGACTGACTAGAATTACACCATTCTTCTCACATCTGAGTAGAAGGCTCCAAAAACAACCACAAAACCACTTTAAGAAATATATATTTTTATATACACCCCATGTTGCACCAACAAGATTAGGAAAGGAAAATTAGAAGCAACTGACAACACCTGGAATCACTATGTGATTTTCAACAAGAGCCCAGATTTCTACTCAACATAGTTAAAGTACACTGCTTCAAAGAGCTCTCCATGTCCATGCCAGATCCTGTAACAATAGAGACTTTGGTGAGCTTCTAGTTTATTTTTTTCCCCATGAAAAAGTTACCTATTCTAGTGCCAGGACAAGAGCCAGGAAAGGGGCATCTTTCACTTTAGCATCAGGATTCAAGAGTCATTTAATTCACATTTAAATACATGGAAAATATAGTCAAACTCCTAACTATGCCTGACTAAAATAAGGGCTTCTATTTTAACATTTATTTCCAATTATAATTTAATACTTTGCCTTAAGTATAAATCATGCCAAAACTTTAAACACCAGTGAAAACTGGAAACTTTCCACAGCCTTTCATGAGCTCTATGTTAGACCCTTATATTTTTGGCATCGCTTTTGGTTACGTTTCCACAAATGCTATCAGGAAAGGTTTCATCCGATAAGCCTGTTATCAAACCAAGATAACAACCCACAGTAAAATCATCCCACCAAAGAATTCTGAACTCCATATAATTAGTTTTAATCGACCACATATTTCACCTTCACATGGCCAGTCCACTGGTGAATAGGAGATATGGATACTGCACGTTAAACCACGACAATGTCAAACGCCTGATCCGAGCACCACTACCCAGCTCAGTGGCACACACCGGGACATTTCTGAGTACTAAGCAGTTCAGCAGAGTTTAGCATTAGGGTATTAGATGACGCTAACATGCAACCTTTGGCTCCCACTGGCTTTCTAAGGCTTTGAAATATTTTCTGTAGGAAGGAGTTTCTTGGTAAAGTAGCTACTCTCCAAGTCATATTTTACTTTGATGCAGCCATAAGCGATAGACAGGAGACAAGTTCAGTAAGAATTCAGTAGTTTGAGTTGCTTTTGCAATCTCCAGCATAAAAGAAAACTGAGGATTTGCAGTGATACTTACGATACCAAGTACTCACTTACACATCTAAGCATAATTGAAAGAAAAACAAGCTAATTTGTAAAGAAAGTTTAATAACATCCTCACCACTATCATGCATGCTCTGTCACATGTAGCAGTCCAGATCCCAGAAGGAATTGGAAAATGCAACGTTGATCTAAACACCAGAATATTCATCAAAAGCAGTGGAAGCATCAGCTAATTAAGTGATTAATCAGAAGCAGTATAACTACTTTAGCATAAGCATCTGGGAGATGTTGAACTTTCATTAACAATATTTGCATTTATAGGCATTGTAATATGTACTGACAGAACTAAAGCGCTGGCTGAAGATAGAAAAACATGTTTACAAGCTTGAGAAAACTGCATTTGGTCCTCAAACTGTCTTCAACTGTCAAATATATCTTGTGGAAACAAGCATGAGAGATTGAGAGCTCGTAAAAGATATACATAGTGAATTAGGAAAGAAATATATGTAACCGTAGGCAGTTGAATTAGCAACAGAAAAATTGAGAATATAATCAGTTGCTGTATATGCATCAAAATTTCTCTGCAAAGTGCTTTTTCCAGATAGCATCCAGGTAAGACTTTGTAAAGTAACCAGACAAGTTTTAATTGGTTAACATCACATTATCCTAAGTGACCCTGCAGAGAATGGTGTCAAAGGACATATTTCCATCCCTTATACAATTGCATCATAGATTGGTTTCACTATAACTGTAAATAAAATTTTACATTTACAAAGATGGTCATCAAAATTTTTAATGAAAAATTAAATTGCTTGTTATCCACATCTGTAATAAAGTCGCAAATGAGTGGTTTAGAGGCTGCTCAAAGAATCACTGTCGAAGTTGTTAGCAGAAAGTGATTTTAATAGAAATTTATAAAAGCGCGACTTTGGAGTTCGATGGCAAGGTTCACTCTATCACTTACTACATAGATGAAGCATACAAAGGAAAAGAGCATGGGAAGCTGAAAAGTCCATAGCTAGTGTAAACGCTACTTAGCAACAACTAAACATCAGTGTGTTATCAACATTGTTCTCATACTAAATACAAAACACAGCACTATACCAGCGATTAGCAAGAAAATTAACTCTATCCCAGCCAAAACCAGGGTATCGTGTTAGAATTGAGTTGGAATGATTTATACAGAGGCCAAGGACGAAAAGGTTAAAGGAGACCCTCCCGTTGAGTCACGACATTCAGAGAAGACCTGGCTGGATCCAATCTTAGTCTCAGACTTGGACAACAGTTTATGTCTGATACAAAAGGGTAAGGAGACCCTCCCATTGAGTAACAAGGTTCAGAGTAGACCCAGCTAGATCTACCCCTAGTCCCAGACTTGGTCAACGGTATATGTCTAAGGATTATATGCGTTTAGCAGCAGTCTAAAGTTCATTCACAACCTTTAGATCGTAAGATTTTAGCAGACTATACTTGCTAGCAGATACTTCCATCAATTCACACACACACGGATGCAAAGATAGATAAATATACAAAGATATACCTGTCAAAAATCCCCCTCGAGTTCAGTGAAATACTCAGGTAAAATGTCTTGGCACCTCTCAACAGGCAAAGGGTTGATCCTCGAGGAGTACTGCAGCCCAGGTCCCATGCCAGCCAGCGACGGTCCTCCGAATATCGCAAACTCGAGAGCTTGCAAACTCTGAGCAGCATTCATCTCAGAGGGAGATGCTGGGCGCAGCCCGCAGCGGTCCCGGAGAGCTCAAAGGGTCTCACTTGGGACCACTGTTTATAGGGTCACAAGATGATTGACTTTAGTCGTCTTTAAATTCCCATCCTGGCCGCAGTCCGAGGCAGTAGTGACTAGAATTCTGAAGGTTTTGGTGTTGTTACAGTGGGAGTATGGTTCCCAGCCTCAGCCATGCAGAGTTTGATATGGTCAAGGAGCGCTCAACCACCGGACTCGGTACACCAAGGCCGAGGTTTCATGGGAATTTCTGAGATCGACGAGCAGCCCAGGGAAAAGGGGCAGGGGGGAATGCACCACCACAAGCACCTCATCAAAAAAGGCAGCAAGTGAGCAGTTGTGTTTCTCTACTTCATCACAACTTCTCCATCAGGAAAATTCAGCTATGGGAGATTTGGGAAGGAATGAGGGCAAACATTTTTAGACTATTAGAGCAATGAATTATTCAAACTGCATTGTAATTTTTCCATATTTTGAATTTACAAAAGCTGATTACCTTTGTAGAAGATTCATCTTTACTCTAAAAACAAAGTACTGTTAGCTATACATGAGACCAATAAGTTTCAGGGATTAGACTGTGACATTTAAGGGACTTTGATACATGCTCCATCAGGCTTGGTGATTTTGTGGATCCTTCCTGCCTCTAATTCCATAAAGCCATTACATAAATTGTAAGAGTAGTTAGACTCCTCAAGCTTGCCAGTACTTGATAATTAATATGGAGAATTATTTTGGAATAAAATTCCATGAAGTCACACTCATCTTAGAATAAGAACTCACTTTTCCATTAAGTTAAACTAATCCCATAATTCTTGTTCTGGAGTATGACTGCCTATGTAGGAAATTTGTATCAAAGCAAATATTCAGAAAAATTATTCCAAAATAGTTATTTTGGGACATTTGCATATGCAGAAATTACTAACTTCTCTACTTGAATGAGGGGAAAATCTTGGACACAGGCTGGTCACAAGTTATATTCTCTTTACCTCATTAATTTAAAACAATTCAGTTTAATGGAAATGAATTCATCCTGCAGCAGCTTCAACTTGTCTCTAATTCACTTGGTAAGTACTTTGGAAATTGCCTGATTATCTCTTAAGTGTCTTGGACATCTATCTGCACCATAACAAACAATAAACAAACAAATAGTAGTTTTTAAGGAAAAAGAAAATCATTGCATACAGTTTTCCAATCCCTCTATCTCGAGTGACATAATGAAAATAATTCATAGCTGAAGAGAATAACATTTGGTTTTGATTCAGCTGGTTAAGTAACTGGAAGTGATATGGGGAGATATTAGTCCTTTAAGCAAATTACTCTGAGTTTGTTTTCAGCACTTTTAGTGTGAATACCCTGCATAGCTTCTCTGCAAGTGGAATATGGTGTGATTTACTATTAGCAAGTTCTAAAGCAATAGAAATTAAAGTGTAAAAATCTACCCAACACACATTTTATCAGAAATTAAGAAAGTGCTACAATATATAACTGGAAATGGTAGATCAGCCCTCAAGAGCAAAAGTCTAAAGCTATCCAATTTGAAAACAGCCTCTAATAACATGCAGTTCAGAGAAGAAATGTGCTCAGTATGCAAAATTACTTCTCTAAGGCTTCTTTCACACAGACCTTCAGGTTGTTCACACCAGCTTACAAACACATAACTTTGCAGTTATGTTTACATCATCTGAATTTGACTGAGAATTGATCCCTGGAAGAATTCTGCTTTCCAGTCAGACCTACTTCTAATTAAAACCAAGTTTATTGAAGAAACACCAATATCCCATTATTACGGACATTGCACATGCCTGATTTCCATTAAGTGCTAAGAATTCAGGCCTTCTGAATATCATACCACAAAGGGGGGAAAAAAGTAAGTACAGCCTGTTAGATGAGGGGTGTTTGGGTTGGAGCACAGGCAAGGAAGAACAGATTGTGTGAAAGAAAATTATAGTTTCTGTTTCAGAATGCGTGATGTCCCAAATGCTTGTTCCTTCCCTCAAAACACAGGAATAGGAATTGCCTCAAACCCATACTCTGTTAAATTCCATAAAAGCAGTGCTGGAAAAGCTGCAAGCTATTGAGTTTCAAAGGATGCAGAGGAGTTTCTTCCCCCTCTAGCTCTAGGGTAGGTATTTTAAAAAGATAACAATCTAAACCAGTAATTAAAAAACGAAGCTAAATTTAGTGAGAAGGGAATGTCATTGGCAAAATAACTCCAGCGAGTGAATGACCTGACCATATGTGCAATCACAAGGTAAGAAACTAATTTTCGTGGACCTCTGCTCAATTATTGCTAGCTGGCACACTGTTGTCAGTTCTAAAGGTTAATGCAGTAATAGAAGATGACAATCTCTCCTAAGCGATTACTGAATGCCCAAGTAGGTATCCACATTTTAAATTAAAGGTGCTCTAAGCAGCCTGAGGATATAAAGTTGTCCAAAGTCTCTACCACAGCCTGTGTAGAGCGCTAACCGAGGCTCTGCCACCCCGAAGTATCATGTACAGTTCAGATGCCAAGATGATGGCAAAGCTCTGAATGTAATATTCTGCCCAAAACTGGGTCAGAAATTTACATCACCTGAACTGTTTTAATTGAATCCATTGTGATTTTTCAAGAGACAAAACTTTTGGGTATTCGCTCATGCCTGATGTTGATCAGTGTTTCCTAGAATCTCATTTAAATTTTGAGATGTATTAGGTAAATGGAGAATTAAATTATAAATTAATAATCACAATTCCAATTCCCTTTTTAAAAAACCTTTACAGGCCAATCTGAGCTCACCGATGGCTGTCATTTCTTTATCTGAAGATAATGTACTCCAGGGACAGACCCAATACCAAAACAGCCAGCATGCCCAAACAAATGTTCCTTTAGACACCCGTAAATTGCACACAAATACGCTATAAGTGATGGAGCTAACAGAGGAGGTGAGGGACTAATACCCATTTGCGCTCTGGGTAATCTCAAGCCCGCTGAAGTCTCCATTATGCCATTCATAAATAAACACATAATTAAACAATAACTAGAATCAATGAACTAGAACTAGTGGGCTGTTCAGGCATACTTTTCAACTCAATCTTCAGCCCTGCCAGCCATCACAACACTGGAATGGTCTCATGGCCACCTCAGCTTTAAAGAAAGCAGTGGTAATCTTACATTCATAGGTATCACTAACATCTACAAGATTTACTAAGATACCCCCCAAAGCAATTCACACAAAGCCAAGAATGACAACAATGATAACATCTCATTTTCAGGGTGAAAGGGCTTTGTAATTAAGTAATGGATTAATCCTACTTTGACCATTTCTTGCAAGTCTTGGGTCATTTTTCAAATAACCTCTGCTACTAAAATTCTGGAAAGCAAGTCTAAAATTTAATTTCAAGGTTACTTTGCATCAGCTTTAAGCAGATGAGGAGGGAAAAGGTTTAATAAGTGAAAAGGTTTAGTAAGTGAAAAGGCATAAAGACAGCGTAATCACCATAGTCTCCTCCAGAAAAATGCAGTGTTCTAAACTTCTCCAGATAAGATATGACACTCAGAAACAATAACCAAACAGAGGGTATGAAGTTTCATACAGAAGTAGTTTAACTTGTAGCTTTTACTAATGCCAAGATTTAGGAAAGGGTAGATAGCAAGTTCTAGCTAGAAAGCAAACCAAAGGGAGACAGTGCACACTTCAGGCGCTCAAGGAAGAGGTTTTGGAGAGCCAGAATATAACAAGTCAGTTTTGATCTTAAGCATGCTTTTTGGTATCATTGTAGTTGGTGGTTATAAGACAATTATTAGTTTTCATAAAGAGTATCTCACACTGGAATCACATACAAAGAGGAAAAAGGACAATGTACTTTTTCCTGGAACTCTTCATTGGCTTAAATTCCTGACCTGTACTAATTACAACAGAAGTGTCAAAGACAAAACTGCAGGGATGATGCGTCCCACCATGATCTGAGGGTATGTTCAATCCCAAATCAGAAATATAAATCTGTATCTTTAACGATGCATAAAAAGTAGTTATTAAATATCTTAAAGATACTGGAATTCAAGCCTTTTCATGCCAGCATGACACACATCCTGATAAAAGTAGTGGGAAGTATAAAAGGAGAAACTGTAATGATGTTTCACAGCTCTGGGTAAAATGACAAACTAATAGTTACTGCTGAAAATAAGAAACATTTAAATTTTTTTTTTAATCTGTAAACAACTCCAAGAAGCTAGCACCTCCATGTGAAGTTTTACATATTCCTTAGAACAGCAAAAAACCAAAGTAAACCAGAAGAAAGTCAATTAAAGTATTCCTATTTTAAGCATTTAGCATTGAGAACAGGTTTTGCTGTTAAGATTACATAAATTACATAGTCCTCCTGTTAAGAGTAAAGGTAACACATCCACCTGTTGCATTGCGAGCAACAATTGCTGATAAAGTATGTTGGAGAATGCAGTTGAGTTCCCCTCTTGGAAACAGGAGCAAATGATGAGTGCCCTAATCCCATTCAGATTATTAGGAAGCAGAGACAGCAGTTTTCCTGGATTTAAGTGCTAATGAGACTTTTATTTTTAAGAGCAGCATAGCATCATGTAAACACTGGAGCAAGAACAAATGCAAAATAATAAAGTCCCAATGATTTTGAAGTCACTTGATCTTTTGTTGCCAGAGACAGCAAAATCCTTTGATTCAGAGAGAAAACATCTCTGTAGAACTCCAAAACAAATAGCTTCAGGAATGCTGAGCGATCTCTCTTGAATGGCTGAACTACTAAAACAGACCTGTTATTTACAGAAGCACAGCTTTTGTCACGATATTTCTCATTAGGGAGTGTTTACTGAAGTCCACAATAGCTGTAACATACACTCAGGTGCACAGATGTGGCACAATCCTGACACAGAAGGAAAAACTTTCTCATCATTAGAGCAACATCCACAGAGCTCCTTCCCTTACAGATCGAGTCCCACTGCGACTCTCTTCAAGACTCATTAATCCCATTCAGATCATTTTATGTGTAGCCATAGCAAGTCGTGTTTTCAGCAACACACACAACTGAAAATAAGTTCACACATAGCTGTGTGCATGGATGTCCGAAGAGGCAAAAAGCTACTGAAGCTATCACTTCAGATAATTAAATAGTTATCTGTCCTGAATTATTTTAGTTTTCATTTGTAATTTTTTCAGCAATGTGAAAAAGTTCTCTGCAGTCCCCGTTCTGGGAAAGATGAGAAAAGAAATTCAGTATTAAAATGAAAAATCCCTAAAATGTTTCAAATTGAGAAGTATAAAATTAAGTAATGTGAGTCCTTTTTAATGAGATGCGGACAAAAGGTTTGTGTAATACCTCAACATGTTGGTAATTTTTTGTGGGGAAAAAACACCAAAAAAAAGAGGTAAGGGAATATAATGCCATTCTATTACTCAAACTGAGACTTAACTATAACATTTTCAACCATTGTTCCTTGTGTCATTTATTACTACATCCTTTTTTCTTCAAATTAAAGTGTTCATATAACCAGAAATGAGTTTTATTATTATGTTTAGTACCTGGCAAGCATTTACTGACTTCAGCACAAAAGGGTTTCAATTCCCATCCGAGAGGAAGAGATTAAGCCTAGGGTTAAACACAGAGTGAATTCTTACCAGCTGTCCTTTACACAAACTGAACAAAACAGATCAAAAAATAGAAAACTGACCACAGTACCTATAAAGTTCTTGAGTTTTAAATATTTTGTGTTTTAGACTAATCTTTGTTATTCTTCATGTAGTTTAAGAAGCAAAGTAGTAACCACTTTTTTTTTTTAATATGGTGATTATTAGTAGTATCCTTTTTATTGCTCTCTATTATCGATTGCACTTTTCCTTTCAAATTCCGGAGGCTGATGGAGGTTAAGGAAACAATCAGGTTTAAAAGAGTCTATATTTCACACAATATTATTTTTGTCTTTGTGCTCCTAGGTCAAGGTCAGAGAGGGAAATACTGTTCACAGGCTCTCTTTACAGTCTCAGTGGTCTCCCTAATGGAGTAATTAGAGTCGGTCGAGCCTGACTGCAACACCACAGCAAGTAGATGCATTTGTAGTCACAGCTGGCATAAAGGGCTCATTCTGGTCCGCTTTTGCTAGAAAAAGCTTTTTAAATCCTTCCTTTGCCAAACACAGCTCAAGGCTTACAGGCAGAAGGGCTAGCTCTGGGAAAAAAAAAAACAAACACAAACATGTCCCCAAAAAATACACATATAGCAGAACTGGCCAATGTTACATCAAATGCTTTCCTCAAATCACTTAAAAAGGTGATGTGGAAAGTGATAAAAGATAGTATTTTCTGTAGAATGCACATGGCTTAGTTAGTTAATACTATTACAACCTCATACAATATTTTGAATTCAGCCTCAACACTGCATCTTTATTATTTTAAGTCTGCTCAGAAGGAGACACACCAGATAATACCAAATTATGATTTCTAAACCCCTCAATAAAACAATATCAACTTCTCAGTGAAGGTGTGTGTTTCAGCAACAAAAGTATAAGCCTTTCATAGGCAAAACAAAAGAAGAAACTGAGATGCCATCCAGTCCTAGTGCACAACAGCTACAGTCCTGACCTCCTCTCAGAGGACAGGAATACCTGAGAGTATTCACAGCCTGCAAACTGCTGTTCTACAGTCATTATGTTAAACAATCTGAAAAACGGACTAAAACCCCAAATAATTATGAAATGGCAAAAATTGTATTTGTCTATAATTACATTACCCAGATAATTTTTTTTTAAATTAATTTCACTTTTACTTCATGGCCTTCCTTATCCAGACCCCTCTAAGAAACTGCAAATCCTTCACATGCACCCTACAACTGTATAGTTACATACTATGTAAGTTTACATTAAAGATGAAACAAGACATTTTTCTTTATATTCCTGCATCTAAGCTATCTTGCTATAAACATACCTTCATACTGCCCAGCATGTGACTAACAATACAGAAAATAACAAGAAAAGCAGATCAGGTGGAAAAACTTCCAAGTTTAGGTTATAAACTATAGCCTTTTACTTTTTTCTATTAGAAAATAAACTAATTTTACTGTTATTTCAGAAGACCTTCAAAGGCCATGCTATTCTTAAATACAGCAATCCTCCAACAAAATACTGTCCTCTTTCTCTTAAGCCTTTATCTGCTAGTTGCAGATGGTATCACATCCACTTTTAAAATAGTATTTAAAGGTCAAACCAAAAAGGCTAAAAAGCGTTGAACATCTTGTAAAATTCAAACAAGGCACTGCAGAGCCACGGGGAGTACTTGCTAAAGTGATCGAGCACTTTTTAACATATTTATTCAATGATTACCATGGGCACAACATAATCTACTTCTAATGGAAACCCGTGGGAGGGGAAAACTGCTGAAAATTAATTAAAAAAAATCTTGAGAGTTTCTCCCTCATCTGTTTTCAAACCATACGAAGGAGAAGTTATAGCTCAGAATACACCTAAACTACAGTTTATAAATAAAGATGCCCAAGATAGTTTTAAATTGCTTCAGGTACCCAAAAAAACCCCTTTGGCAATAGGGATTTCCAGGTGAGGGAGAGGACAGAGCTGGGAAGCACAGGGGTCCAGGGGCAGACAAATACCATCGGTCTCGGGAGATTCCTGGGGTATTTGGAGCATTACTGCCAACACGGGCAGCATCTCATACAGGATAAACTTTTTTGCCTTACTTACCTAAGCAACTCAGTCTCACTAGATAATTGCAGCTTTGTTCTGTATGCTATCACCTCATCCCTGAAGTGCAGAAAATACAGATAGGAGAAAGCGTTGATTTTTCTAGTTCTGACTAGTACAGTTTACCAATACAAATCTTTAGTCAGCCTAAGGTGATGCTGCTAAGGTGATCTAAGTTACATGCAGAGGTAACAAACAGGTAGATACTAAATTACAACCCTGTTTCTATTTGAGATTAAGTGCGTGTGTGTTTTCTTATGTCATAAATTTGTTCAAGTTAGAAGGGACCTTAGGGGAGCATATAACCTGCTACTCAAAGGGTCTCAATGAAGTTGCTCAGGGCTTTATCCAGACCAGTATTTATGGTCTGCTATGCCAAGTTCTAGGTGTTCAGTCTACTACAGCAATCCCTGAGGCCATAAATTCCTATACTGTACATAAAGAGCATTAAACATGTCAAAAGAAAATTCAAAAGCAACAGTGACTCAGAGGAGTGTTTTGAAGTCAGCACCTTCTAGCCTTGTAAGAAATATAGCTTTCAGTTCTTCCGAAAAGAAGCATTTAAATCAGTTCTCTTTCTCCCTGCATGGGCAATTGCTGCAATCTATAGGCCATTACATACGAAGTGTCAGACATTTCTCTCATCACATACAAAAGAAGAGGGAGACACATCTGTGTTTCGTGAGACGTCGCATCTTGCTGCAATGCCACGTAGGATGCTTACGAAGTGTCAGACATTTCTCTCATCACACACAAAAGAAGAGGGAGACATATCTGTGTTTCGTGAGACGTTGCATCTTGCTGCAATGCCACATAGGACGCGGAGCCTGCAGGAGATGTAGACACGCCAGCAGAAGGACCACCCCAGTGCTGACAAGAGGCAGCAGCCACGCTCCTCCATCCTTTCAAAGCTGAGATAGTTTTGCCCCAGCAGAAGAACAACTTTTGGATGCCAGAGTTAGGGGACAGCTTGCAGAGGCATAGACAGTTTTGACTGCCAAATGTTTTCCACCATAGTGATCGAGCCCTTGTTCAGATCCCTGTAACTCTATTTTGAGTACCAATTAGGAGAGTGCTTGAGAGCAGTTTTTTCCAAGCATTAATTTAATTTAAACAAATGCCTAAGGCACTGTTCAGAAATGCAGTAACTTTTAATGATAAGAAAAGAAAGCCCTCATAACAACACATTATGTTCTTCATTGAAAACTTATACATAAACCCTGGAAGAAAAAATGAAAAAGCATAGTAGGAAAGAAAACTTTTAAAGCAAAACTTGACTTCCATTATTGCTGCCACATGAACAAACATTTCAAAGTACACCTGTATACTGGACACACTAACACTTTGGAAGTGTGTGGGCATATGCCTATATACAGATATTTATGTATGGTATTTATGAGAATTTGTATAATACTTATATATGTAACTAATAACTATATTAATATATTTATGAGAATGTATGTATTTATTGCTGTAGTTTACTAACAAGAAGTTAACATCTGTGTCCATCCTACTACAGCAGAGCTGCACTGCACTTGCTCCAGGGGAAACTTGTCTCCTGATGGGTTTTAATACGACTTTCTTAGAAATCCCTTCTAGTAGGGTGTTTGAGAATTTCTGCTGAGTAATATTTATCAATTTTTGCAGACTCACCTCCCTGTTTCCAGAGTACCCTGCTCTGAGTTCGATTGATGAGTTAATTATTGTGCCAACATTATCTCACAACAGCAGTACAACTTTCTGCATAGCTTGTTGTTATCATGGGCATTGAATTGGTGTTGACAGTCCAAACACCAACAAAAATGCAATTTTCATATTCTCAGAATTCTAAAATATATAGACATTCTTCCTGCTCATGGTCAATCTTTGACACAAATTCTCTCTACTTCCACAGAGATCTTAAATACTGTATTTCTAGCAAATTTTAAAATATACAAACCTCCATCTTACTCAAAAAACATCAGAAATACCTTGATCATTTATAGGTTTTTCTGGGTTTTTTTTAGCTCACTTGCTTAGACTGAATGCTTGTGTGCATGGATGCGTTGTTGTAGAATACATTGAGAATACTTGGTTCTGAAAACAAAAGTAGCCTGTGATCTTCTCATCCAGTGAATAATACATCATTTTCTATTCTAGGTCTCATCTCATTTCATCTAGATCCACACTTCAACCACTAGTGAGAGCTCCATGTCCTCTCAGGACCTTTCCTGGTGTGGTCAACACCACTGGTGTCACCAGCTGTAGCTACCAGCAATGATCATAAAAGCCACCGGAAAAAAAAGACAGCTTTTCCTATGACCAAGACTTGACCAATGGACATCATAGGACAAAGACAATGAACTAGAATCCAAATTCAGTTAAGGATCCACAAATAACACATTTTGATTAGTGATTTATCTCATTAGGTTAGAAGGTCTGAGGAAAATCAGGGGAAACAACGCTGCCATTTTAGAAGTGTTCTTTCTGGGATTCAAATGGGTGATTAACCATAAATTTCACATATCACAGGCCTAGATTGATCCAAGTATGCCTAAATAACTACAACTTCTATTTAAAATTCAGTAATAAGTAACCTACATTTGTAACTTTGTTGTGCAGCCATTTTAATGTCTGGAGTAATTTTGACTTTTCTCATATTTAAAGACATGGGGGAGGAGCGCTAGGGTCAATTCTTCTTTGCAAGCTCTCTAGAAGTGAACATCCAAGTGCCTGCATGCAGAGTAATCTCAATTTTGATAGATTTAGCCCATAAGTCAATGGTGTTTACACAGATCCCATGTGTTACAAGCAATTAAAAATGGCCTAGCATTTGAAATACAAAGCCTGTTAATGCTATGGCAAGCACTTCCTTAAAACAAATACGTAAAATTTACTAAAGATATACAGGAAAGGTAGAAACAGATGAATATTTGAAATGTAAGTCAGAAGCTGTACTTAAATAATATTCCTTTTCTCCTTTCACCCCAAAATTTATAATGAAAATGTCTTGCTTGACAGGCTTCTAGATATTAAAGATGGTATTAACCACTACTTTGCAAAAAAAAAAAAGAAATGAGTGGAACACATTTGAAGCTCTTGTTGCCAGTGTTAAAAATTTAATCCCATTCTGGAAAAACACAAAGATAAAAAAAATAGCATAACAAAAGATGCAGACAGAACAGATGTTCTGATCAGCCATTTCAGGGCTGTGTTTATTTGCTTCCACCTTTCCAGTGGTGAGAGTTTCTCAGCAGTGCTGAAAGGAAGAGAAAAGTGAACAACTTAATTGCAAATTTAGTTTTTCAGGTGCTTGTCTTGATTTTCTCCACTCAATGCAGGTAGTGTCACTCTTGGTAAGCTCCCTCTTTCTACCTGGCTTTGTCAATAAGGTCATAATATCTTTCAGAAGTAGGAGGATGGGGCAGGGTGACTTCTAGGAAGCTGTTTAACGGACTAATAAAACAAATTATATCAGTATTTCAACCCCTAAACACCTTTTGTCAAAAGAGCAACAGAACATCCTATTTACTCATGAGCTTGTCCACTAACTGGATCTACTTTGTTATATTAATATCATTCCAATAATTTCCAAATGCTGTTTAACACTGTTTTAAAGTCACGGTGGCACTTGAATTAAGTTCAACGGAAAGCTCGGTCCTGAAGCAAGTGAGGTCTTGTCCCATACAGGAGGCAGAAAGGAGGTGAGAGAAGAACATACCCTTGGGATGGACTCTGTTCATACACTTGTTCACTTTTTCTTACAAAGGAGCTGAAATATGCAGTGTGTAGACATCCCATTTTTGCTTGGTTTGCACCCGTCTTCTGGCTAAGTAACCTGTGGGACTCTCAGCACAGGATATTATAGTTCCTACCAGTTGACATGATTTGAAAGTGACTGGAAAAATTTATAAAAGAAATAATAGGCTATTAAATACAAAACCAAAATACATTTAGGTCAAAGAGTCCATGAATGCAGATTGTTAATGGCTGGCAGACCCCTCTGAGGAAATCTCACTAAAAGCTTGCCTAGTTCATCTGTTTTTTCCCAGGTATCGTCTAGTAGCCACTTAAGACACATGGATGAACCTTGTCTGGTCAAGCTGCTCATTTGTTCTAGTGGAAAAAAAATACGCTGAAGTATTCCCCCTCAAGAGCTTTTTCTTCAAAAAAAAAAGTGCGTTCTCAGATGAGTATCTCAGTCATTTATCTTTCAAAAACTGGTTAGAATGAGTAACGAGAAAATATGAGTACATCAACAGTTTCTTAAACACCTGGATTTCTTCTAACCAGACATCAGACTGCCAGCCTTCTACTGCAAAACACTTCTCCGCTACCCTACTCAACTTGTTTCATGTCCTCATTGGAGGAAAACTTGCCCATTTTCTCTCATTTCTCTGTTCCCAATGAATATTCCCCCCCATCTGAAAAGTACATAAACAAGGGGAAGGTGGTTACAATTGCAGACACATTCACTTTTAAACATATTTTGAGAAGTAAAAATAGTGGTGATTATTCCAAACAAATATTGGTGAAGTTATACCAGTCAATTGACTTGAACTACATAGCAGCAAGATTTACCTTGACTTTCTAAAAAGTTAAGTCCACACTACATACAAAATCATGCACTGTATTGTGCTATGCACAGACAGATCAACTGCAAATATCATTAAAAATGCAGGGTTTTTTTCCAAGTGCCATTAGCTAATAGCTCTGTCAACTTCTGTAATTTTCTTCTTAGAAAATATTAATGATTTTATATA
>NW_009194910.1:0-31929 GCF_000690835.1 Fulmarus glacialis | reverse complement strand
ATCCCCTCATCCAGATCGTTGATAACGATCAGAACGTAATATGAAAGCAAGTGTAAATTATGGAAGGGGGCAGGATGAGGAACTCTATTCTACAGAAAAAAATGCCATGTAAACTGTAACAGCCATGCAGACTGGTGAAAAGATCTTTAGTAGTCTCAAACTTAAAAGAAAAACCTCTCATCTCCCTTTCCTACTCACTAGATCTTCATCTATGGGTGTTTAACTACCTGAAGGAAGTTTGTATGCTTTTACCAATTTCCTTTGATGAACATTTTATTATTGAGGAAGGATAACGAGAGTTGTGAGTTAGAATAAATCTACATGCTATGTGTAATGTAGGAGAGGAGTACCCAAGATCATTCATGAAGTAGAAGCAGCCTAGGCAAGTAACATTGTAGCGTCTAGCTAGAGTGTGCTTCCGATACCTACACCCCACATTTCATGTTTGGGTATCTCTATACTACACTGCAGCACATAGTTCAGTTGAACTCCATTGCACAGACTGTCAGATTTAGAATTTTTTATATCATAATGTATCTTAGTATGAGAGAGCCCAGTTCTGGGTTGATAACAGACCTAATACATTTTCCCCTAGGAAATAAAAGTTACAAGCATACTTGGATAATACAAACGTTCGATCCATTCCACAGTGGTAAATAATGATCAAGCTACGTAGTCAAAGGGTGATCACAACTGCTTCATAAATATGCTCATTCAAACAAAAATGCAAATTAAATACTAAATGATACAGCGAAGAAAATAAGAAATGCAGTCCTTTCTTATATTTCCAAAACAATATAGAACTAAAAAAGCTCAATATTAGCTGCCCATTACAACTGCTATGCCTCCCTGTCCCCCCAAATAAATATTAATGTTATACCAAACACTGCTCAGATACCTGATGTCATTACTTACTTGTGATAAAAACAACAAAGAGCCATGTACACATAGACAGCTGGTGAAATGCCACGTTAAGGGACATGTTAATTTTGCTAAAAACTACTGAGAAAGAACTCAATTACAAGACGAAAGAAAACAGAGAGAAAATGTTGGAAGATAAATATCTTTTTAATCTAGTGTGGAAAGCTGTAAGAAGAACCAATTTCAAACAAGACATTCAGTAAATATTTTACTAGTGAGAGTGTTTAACCACTTAATCTAACTACTGACAGTAGTTATTTTATATCTCTTGATTACTTCAAAGTGAGTTTGAAAATCTCACAGGATAAATTTGTTTTATCTAGCTACTGGGTTCAATATCACGTTGACTGGATGAAACATAATGACCTACCACAAAGGCTGGAGGTGACTTATTAGTCCTTTTTTGGACTTCTGAGAGTTAATGGGCTCTTCTATTTAAACATGGACTTTCTGAATTCAGGCAGCTAAAGAAACTATCCCCATGTTAATATTATGACTAATCACTCTCTCTTTCTATATCTGAATACTATTAGATCGAGTTTATATAAATAGAAAAGATGTCCTCAAGTTCAACTATGTTAAAATACTAGTACTTCCTCTGACCTACCAACAGAGTCCCAGTTAAGCTCAATGCAGGACTTCAAATAAAAAGAGGGAAGCTGAACATAGACGTATTCTCTCATAGGCAATTTTAGTCTGGTTTTTAATTTTCTTTAAAATAAACTATGAAGTACTCGCTGTTTTGAATACATTTAAAAATACAAGTATTTTAGGTTCCTAATGAGCATGCCACTGAGATGGAATCACCCCCAAAATATGGGATCAAGATTATTATCACATGGCAGTTACTGCTATATTAACTCTGCAGTGAAGGAGCTAAGGTTTGTGTTACACGGAGAGATTCCTCATTTTTACTTCCACCATCTGTCATAGTAGAATCTACTGGAAAATGGAGTACAAATCATTCACGAATTTACAACAGTAAGTTGAGCTAGTTCTGTGCTATATCATTTCTGGAAGTGAATGCCTTTGTTTTGCGCCCTAAGGGCTGCTCATGTGCATAAGTAGCCCCCTTTTTTCTGTTTCTGAATCACAGTGTCCAGCCAATACAAAAAAGATTATGAAGTATGAAAACTGCACATATCTCCACCATAGAACAACAACAAGATCTATACTTTGATTTCCTGGGAAATAAAAATTGTAGCTATACTTCCTGTCAGCCCATTCCTTTGAACATGTTCTCTTCATAATTTGGATTTTGAATCGAGTTTAAATGGCAGTTAAAAATTGTATGTGGCAGTACACAATGAAATTTAGCTTGACAGCCTGGACATCAAAACTAAAAATAAATGACTTCACATCCAAATAATAAGTAATAACAATGTTAGCCTGCATAAGAATAGCAGGACTGGATTCAAATACAATATTAATTTTAGGGATATGAGTGACTAGGGAGAGACAGAGGCAAAGAAACAAATCCTTCATATAGCAATAGTCTCTTCTTATCCCCCAGGCAACTGGCTGCCTTTCACCTCAGCGGCAGAGCAATTATGTGGCATAATGACTGCAGTGCAAATAAGCAGAGAGATTTTATTAAACCAAATGAGCAAATCATCTGCGTATTATTGCGATTTGATTGACAGTGACAAGTGTCGAGCAGACACGGATGTGAATATGATAAAGAAGCTTGCAGGAAAGCTCTTGATAATGTTACTCTTGATAAAGTTGCTCGGCAAACCTCTCTAAGTAAATAAAGAGGAAAGAATATGATGCATATTAATTCGCATAGTTTGCAACCTGCCATAGGACTAGAGGAAAAGTTGCAATAGGTTCAGCACATGGCATTTCATATGAATTCTAAAATTGCATTTATGAGTCTCATAGACTTTACAATAATATATTAATATTAAAAGTAAAGGTCATTCCACATAACAGTTAAGCTGCCTGAGCTTCAACCTTTATATCAATAACAGACTTGGGCTGGGGGCAAGAGGAGGAGAAAAACAAGCGGAATGATCTGAATAATGTAAAATGTTACTTTGAAAGATTGCTGCCTTTTGCTGGGATGTCCATTTACACATTTGTACTTCCAGTGGACAATTACATTGCTGACAGGCCTGCCATCAGCGTGATTAAATTGATACCTTTCATATGGGAATGTGATTAATTGGCATGGGCCTTCAGGCCTCCATATAAGCCACTCTTACATTAATGACTCCCTTATGACATCATAGCTGCACAGATTCCAAAGTTTCACATCGTTGCAGTCAGCGTGGAACTCAGGGTAATCACTCTTGGCACATGGAATGAATTAACCAAGGTGACTGAGAAGCTTTGACAGCAATGCCCATGGAAGAAAAGCAGCAGGGATAAAATCACCTGTGCTGTAATGGCACTAACATAATGAATAAATTTGGGCTTACCAGTTGAAATTGTTTTAGGGGATAAACCATATGATAAATAGTTCTCTTTCCTCTACTCCTTTTTTTTTATTATTTTAAATTTGAATGTGAACAAGCAACAGCATTATGCCACACTTCAGTTAACATTCTTTTGCCATCAAGTACCATCAAGCTGAAGATTTTCACTCTTTGAAAAAGAATTATATCTGAGAGGAAACATTCTTGTCATATAAAGTACACTGTAAAATGTGGAAAGCATTTCTGATTTATGTTGTAACACTGACTTGAATATCTATTTGGACATATTTCAAAGAGACCAGCTTTGCAAGGTTCTGCATACTCTGAGCTGATTCCTACAAATTTTGTGCTTAACTTTAACTATGCAAGTAAACTTCAGCAGAGGCATTCAAGAGCTGACATGCTCAGAATAACTGAGGCCTGATAAAAAATATTTAATCCCTCTATAACTTACTTACATGAAAGATATCACAGATACACTTTCCACGATGTGAGCCCTCCAAACTCTAATGAGCAGTCCAGGGGGTATGAACTGAGAAAAAAAATGACAATAGAACAAAATATTTAGTACAAAATCCATTTGTTACAACATTTGTTATCATTTGTTGTATAATCCATTTGTTACAATAAAAATTGTACTTACACAGATATTATAATTTATCATTTAAAAGCATGAGATGACATTAATTCCACGAAAAGGAATTAGAGTATTCAGTAAAATAAGTTACTGTACTAACCTAGTCCAGTTGTTGGAAATTAATTAGTAATTTGTTGTTTATATGAAAATCAGAATGAAATTTCATACAGATGCAGGTTTTTCACTGTTTTGGAGTAAAATGTACAGACAAAACTATCTACGCACCAGGAAAAAAATTGTCAGCATAAGAATTTCCTGTACTTTAAAATTGCTGTTTGTGCATTTGGGGTTTTTTTCAATACTTTGAATATATTTAACTTTTTTTTCCCCTTTGTTTTGGTAAACAGGTTTAAGATATAGTACAACCTAGACAATTTTAGAGTGCCTAGTATTCTTCAAAGTGTATCCAAGTTGTTGCACTCTGGTCATTAAATATAAAGGTAAATACTCTGGTTACGAGATTTTGATCATCTTCAAAACCTAATTATTGATATGCAGCATTTTTTACCACAAAGCAGCTAAACAAATATCTAAATAAGTCAACTGAAGTCCAAACCATCTCAGTCTAAAAAAAATAATTTTCCCCTAGGAGAAAGTCTGAAATTTTACAATGAAATTAATTTTTAGATTTTAAGATTTAAATATGAAGTAAACTATTTGCTATTTAAACTAAATACTAACTACTTAAAACAGTTTTATGATTTTTCTTGAAGTCCTTGTGAGCCTTCTGGTGTAAATGATAATCACACAATTACTGTCACTTCAAAAATAGTGCATATTATCATCTAAAATGCAAAATTTCTTTTAAGAGAATTTAGAACATATAACCATTAGAAACAAAAATATTAATCACATATTCAAAGTTAACTGACACAGTGATGCTTTCTGAGACTACAGAGAGTAGTCTCTCTAGATCTGAGAAAATAGTGTTAATCTCTGTTCATTTTACTGAGATGCTGTTAACTGTATGCCAAAAAAATTACTTAAAGTTATTATAGGAAATTAAAGAAGTACGGAAATTTATTAGAACATCATACTAATACATTCTCCTGTTGCCATCACAATGTGGAGAAATATTAAGCTGGAGTACTAAACAGTTTCAAGACTTTGCCAACCATTGCAAAAAAAAAAAAAAAAAAAAAAATTCTGTATTAAAATTATTGTCCCTTCTGTCACACTTAAAATAGAAATGAAAACAAATAATTCCTCTTCTTAAAAGAACCAAATTTGTTAAGAGTGGTGAAGCACTACCTTCCACTTATGGCTAGAACTTCACTTCAGGCTCCTTTAACAATGTCAATGAAATGGTAGGTGTGCACATCTTCAATTTAAGTTTTAAGTAATGCACACACCCAAAGCTACTCTTTTTCTGAAAATTTAGAAAAGAAAAAAGAAACCAAAGTTTTTACAATTGGGGAAATAGGACTGAGAGGATGAATGAATGCTATATAAGTCTATATAAATTATTATGAACCCCTTTAAAAAGAGAAAAACGTCTGTGCTGATAGTGGAAACCTGAAAACTTTGCAGAAGACAACATGAATCTGTTCACTGTAAGGAAACAATTCAATTTTATTTTAAATCATATGTCTGTATATTCTATGCAAAATGAGTATGGATATGCAAGTGTGTAAGTTGAGCAAAACCAGACATTAACCTAGTCATTAATGTTTGGGCAGATTAAAAGGTTGACTCACTTTGTAACCCTACTTTTCAGGGTATGCAAATATTAGGTAGTCCTTTGGGGATACAGTCTTCATTCCTTGCTTTTATGGAATCAGAGTTTATTCTAATGTGTAGTAAGGCTGGCCCTCCTGGAAGGAAAGAAAAGAAAAAAAATTCAATCAAATAAACAAACTGAAGACAGATTTTAGACCCTAATCTAGAGACTCAAGTTCTTGAAATGAAGTGTGCAGCAAGTAGCATTCACTGACCCTACATTTTTTGTATCACCAATATCTTACCTATCTTACTATTTTAACACAATATTTTTGAGGAACAAAATTTGCTAGTAGTCCAGTACTGGAAAAGAAATATTTCCAGAGTTAAAATATGAATAAGAAAAATATTTTACATTTATTTTCTAAAATATTACTTCTTAATTGTTTTCAGGGATCCTTTGAGGGAGATAACCAGATAGTATGATAAACACTATAATAATGTTTCTCTAAAATAATACTTCAAAGCAGAATTGCAACCTAAGCGATGTTTAAACAATCATGCCAAGCCTAATTCATTTTTCATTAAATGTCAAACAGCAAGCATCTTCAGATGCTCCATTTTTTTCTGAAAAATTAAACTGATTTGCTTAAGAAGTACTAATAATTAGGGACTTACCTTAAGAAAACATTACCATTGGTGTTAATTTTCACATTCAGTATTCCCACATTTATTCAGTGAAATATTTAAGCACATGTTGAAGACTAAGCATATGCTAAGTGTTGTTTCAAACTTCTACTGTTCTAGGAAACAGGAGGATATGAGGATATGAGCTATTGAAGGCTAAACCAAAATATGTTATGGGCTATACGTTTGTATAAACTAATTTATGGCTATAGAGATAAAAAGCATGTATCACTGCACATCTCAGTAAACATGCAGCAAAAACCAACCACAACTTGCCAATGCATCTGTCCCTAGATTCTTAATCTTTTAATTAGGCAAACGCCTTCATTGTTCTGGAGTTCTTACAAAGCTTATTGAGAATCCCTACCAATCAATGCACTATTATTGGCCTTTGTTATTGCTGTTAATATAACTGACGATGCTAGACAGGCATCTTAGCACACTTCTCTATTCTCATATTATCTTTCAAAAACGGAAGATGATAATTAGATGTGAACTAAAGTCAACAAGTCTACTCTTAAAACCAAAAATATTAAGGATAACTGTTAAGAGTGTTTTGGTATACCACAAAATTTAGATTGATATTAGATATTTAACTTAGGGTGAACATGTTATGAGAAGCAGTCTACCTTTAAGATTAAACAATACCTCGTCTTCCACCCTAAAGATATCACTGCATCAGATAACTTATTTTGTTACAACAAGCCAAATTTTCTTTCTTCTTAAATCCAGGTATCAAATGTTTGTTCAGCTAAATAGGTTGCATCCAAAATAACTTATTTTTAATCAAAAAATCTGAAACAAAGTGTAGTGAGAAAGGAAGTACTCAATTGTTGTTAGAGAAAACTACATGTTGAAATGAATCTGGCCACTAAATCCTAAACTAAAATGGATTTAGTTTCTCTGGTAATATCAAAGCAGTGCAGTACATAACATAGTTTTAAGATTAGATAGAAGAACTTAAGTACTGTTATGTAGTTAAGATCATTAGATACCAAAGTGATTTTTGAATGGGCTTCTTTCTTACCATGCAGGCTGAGGCTGTTCTAACACACAATTTGAGGACCGATCCTGGTCCCAAGGAGATGGAAATATAAATACATTTCAAGTCATTTTGGCATCATACTATCCAAGCTTCGGATCACATGCTATCAGTCATTATCTCCATTATATATGACAGTCTGTCACCTTACTATATTCATTGTAAGAACTAAGTATTATGTCTATAATAACAAGTGCCAAATGAAAATTTGCCATTTAAAAAATAACATAGAAGTGTTCAAACCACTGCACTTCAGAAATAATGAGATATTACAGACAGAGGAGACACTGATACAAATCCCTCTTTGGGGAGGATCATAGCATTTGTTAAACTAGGCAACATTTTAGAATTTAAAAAAAAAAAAAAAAAAAAAAATCAGTTAAATTACATAACACCTTAGGCAAGCATTGTTCATCTACTCTGTGAACTGTAGCTCTGCCTCAGCTCCAGATAGTCCAATAGTATCTCTAATGATGAGAAGTCATGATTAGTTTCTGTTTCACATGAAAAACTGAAAATCTAAAAGCAAAGTGCTACATCAGGAGTTCCCTGCTAGCTCAGAGGGTAAAGTCATGCCTCTTCACAAGTATCCCATTCATAACTCATCTCGCATGACCTGTTAGCTTATGAACTCTGACAAGATCACTGCCCGAGGTAAGGTGGCTGGAGGCCATAACAAAATGTGTGAACAGTACAGGCATTCCAGCTAGGCTACAAAATTTTCAGTGATGTCCTTAAGAAAGAGCACCTTTCTGAAACAGCTAATGCAGATGTCACAGACAATTTGTAAACTTAATCAAATTGAAATACATCCTGCACAACACAGAACAGTTTGTAAAAACTAAAGGCAATCATGAAACAGAACATCAGATTTTGTCTCAAGCCTTTCATCCTTTCCAATTAAAAGCACCTTTGATGTAGGAATCATCATTTTAAAAAAAAGTGAACCAAACCCAAAAACATTACTCACTCTAGTAGAACCTATCAGTTATTTTGGTACATTCTGTGATACTGACACTAATGAAGTTTAACAGAGATAAGAGATTTTTTTATTTTAGAAAAGAAAATACAAGGTTATTACACAACTTTTGAGAAAGTAGGAAAGCTAAGAACTCATACTGCACAAAATGTAAAACACAACTACCTCGTTTTTAAATTAAGTTTAAAACATTTGGGGGAAAGCTAGAGAAACAGAGAGACTAATATGTGGCTCAAAGTGGCATAAAAAAGTACATAGACTCATAGAATGGACATTCATTATCAATATTCTACTTCCAACAAAAAAGGGGAAATATTCTGAGAGGGGAAATATTGTGTCTAAATCTCAGCATTGCCCTTGTATCCAACCCGGACACAGGCAGGGTCCATGCTACGTCTCTCAGTCCCAGTCATACCTCCTGCCCCACCTGATACACTCCTTCCCAAGTTGTCCAGACTGCGGGATGACTTCTTAGACAAGTTAATCCTATTTAAATATTAGCTAATTTCACGTCAACATGTTAAACTCGTGTTCTATACCAAAACCCCTAACTATTACCAGTCATATTTCAAAAGAACAGAAGTAGGTGGTTGACAATAACAGTAAAAGGGACTTTTTTTTCTTCCTTTAATTCAAACACTCAGAGGGAGAAAAACATGCCTCCAAACCAATGAACATGCAGTTCTACTAAACCCAGCATATGCTTAGCCAGTGGATGCATTTCTGTTGCTCAGGGTGGCACCAGAAGTTACATGTTATATTTTTCATTCTCTCTAGTGGTAATTTCTTGGTCATTTACCTCCTCAATAATAATGTTTAGCTGAGTAAAATAATGCTTTAGGCTTTAAGTTTTAAAGGTTCTTCCCCCTTTGCCCCCCTCAGTAGGATGACTGATTTCAGCCCTTTAGAAAAATAAGCTTACTTATGAGACATTAGTGGCATTATTGCCTCCTTTAATATTCGTGACAGTCTCCAGCAAATGTATCACAAGTTGGCATTTATTAGTGCTAGGCACAAGTAAGGGGCATGTTATTTGATTTGAATAACAGCTTGGAGCTACAGTTTGAGTCCAGAAATATATTAGTCAGAAACAATCTCATTTAATAACACAGAAACTAATAAAAGAAAAGTATTCCAACTGATTCAAAATTGAATTTATGAATATTGCTTAGCAGGATTAATGATCAAAAACTGAACCTGTTTGTCATGTTATAACAGACTTTTCGATTTAAATGCAAAACTAGAAGTCAATGAGTCCAATGGATTGTATATTGCTTTGAAGAAAACCAGTTCATTTTACACATAAGCTTTGAAATTGGCAATAAACTTTAATTACAGGGTCAGATAATCAAATTATAATCAAATAGCCTCACATAAAATCTATGTTTGAAATTAATGAGATACAATTCTACTAGTCTGTAATATTGTACCTCTGAAACTTACTAAAAGACATTTCATTTTCATTTAAAAGTCACCTTAAGGACTTTTCCCTCAATTTCTTCCGCATAGCTCAATTTTATTTGGAAATGTCTCATTTTTAGACCACACAGTTCTAAAGATTTTTGCATATGGAAAAATAATTTGTTATTCTACAGATTCTTTTTATTGATAATAAGAATTTTAATATAGCAATATTAGAAATCTTTCAAGTAGATGCATATTTATGCATTTTTAGAGAAAGCCACGGTTCAGATAATAAAGCTGTATAGTTGTTCAAATGCACATACTTATTAAAATTTTCATTTAAGATGAAATTTTTGATGACTGATCTTAACTTGCAAGTGCAAACATATATGCTAATGTACACTACTGCATAATCTATTTCTTTTCTGGGGGATACAACCATGACAATTTCTCCCTACATGTCTTACCTTATTTGGAAGAAGAAATATATCTTATATTTAAAACAAAAGATAGAAAGAATAAATCCAAACCTGCTCTGACTTTCTTAAAGATTTGCTGTATGGCTTCAGGCAAGTCACATTACATTTTATAGTTAAGCTTTCTCAAGTAAAATAGCAGTTACAGCTTAATACAACTTCAGCACAACTTCATTGGGTTTATCGCGGGACCTTATTAATTGTACTATGATTATCAAAATGAAAATGCAACATTGTTGGATAAATAATGTCAGATCTCATTAAACATGCAACCGTAAAAGTACAGAAAAAGTCAAATACTTATAAAGCTATCATTCTACTCAATGGCAATATAAGTGCTTGATAGCACTCAATGTAATTTTTAAAAACCTATACCAAAATCAACAAACCTTGTACAAGAAGTACAATTGTAAAATTTTACTACTAAGCAAAATATTTGTACTTTTAAAAATTAAGTTACTCCAAGTTAAAAAATAACAATTGACAAAAATAAGTATTTAAGACATCTAGTCATCTACTTAGATGGACTAGAACAAGGAAAATTATATCTGCTGCACATGAAAATCACTACTCGGTAAACTTGGGTATGAATTTACAGAAGAGGAATTACTTACCACATCTCAGTTAGGCCCCAATAGGGCACTGTAGTCTTCCTAAGCTAGAAAATCCATGGAGAGAGTGGCTTCTCCAGATCTCAGGTTAACTGGTCTGGACCTGGCTCCCTACGCAGATACTTGTACTACATGCCAAACACAATACACTGAGTGGTGTTAATCAGCAACTGTGATGCACATGTTTGCAAAGGACTCCTCTGAACAGGCACCTTGCTAAATGATGTGCTCCTCAGCTGCAGACTCACACCTGCAACCTCTCTCATAGTCCACAGCCCCATGCCGGACAGCTCTCCCGTACCAGTGGAGGGCAAATGACCTTTTGTGTCTTGCACATGGAGTTTAAAGCAGAAAGACAGCACTGCTGCTATGCAATAACAAGAGCTGCAAAGGAAGCTGACTGACAGATCTATAGGTGTGGGGTAGCTTAAATGTCTTCTGGTAACTAGCAAATTACTTCCATTTACCAAGAACTAAGACTGTACGCACAGGTTCTTAGTGTAAAGCAGCATCTATTCACATGTCCACACCCTGAAACAACTCTCTTAATACTGACATTTTTTCGGAGAACACAAATGAACCTTTATAAAGTTAAGGGAATATTACAACAATTCCTGTTGATTCTTCCAGTGTAAGAAGCACCAAAGTCATATCATTCGAATAATGGCACAGATTTTTAAGTAATTGTCACTAGTATAATTGCTCAAAATTGTTAATATCCCTGATTATTATGGGTCATACTGTGAAATGTTAAGTACTGAGATGGGGTAGGAACCTTTGTCATTGATAGTTCAGCCTATTTGTCTGTCCCAGACTATGCTTGAGAACACGCATCAGATTTGGAATAGTTTTAAAAACTCTTAAGCAGTGGGGATTCTCTAACCTTATTTGTGAAATTAATCTACAACTTTACACATCTCACCGTTACAAAATTTCTTGTCTTTCCTAAGTGTGATCTACTTTTTGTCAGTCTCATCACTTCATAGCAACGTAAATAAACATCATATTTGATGTTTACACAATTCAAATATTTGCTCCTTTCTACTCTACCACATACAGCTATCATTTAGGCAAATTATGCTGGCTAATACATTCAAGCCAACCAAAAACCAACCACAAAACAAAACAGAGTATGTATTGTTAAAAGTAGAACTTTCTTCTGTTTGCTGATAAGCAAGGTTGAAAATGTCCACATTTTACATGGAATCTTTGCCTGCCACGGATACAAATGTGTCTCGGTTTCAGTCATAATAAACCTGTGTTTTATCTTCTTTACTTTCTGGATATATATTTAACCAGAAAAGATAAATTACAGTTAAACTTCTGTCTGTAATACATTTGACTAGAAAAGTAGTTTTAGCACATATGCATGCTAAAATTATCCTTCCACTATGGTATCAATATAAATTCAAAGTAAAAATATCAAGCCCAAACATACAACTGCTTTAATTCTGATTGAAGTCTGTACATCATAACACTTTTTTCCCCCCTCTCCCCTATAATATTTTAAAGCTACATATGTTCCACACATCTCTATCAGTTTCCAAGTGTTTTATATCCTTGCGGAGGATGAAAGCAAACAAGGGCAAATACAACTTCGCTAGTAAACATCTAGAAAGCTGCAAACAACTTTAATTGAGCTTGACATGTTAGCACTTTAGGGCAACGGGTCATGAGAGCAGATGAAAGAAGAGACAAGTCAAGGACTGACTTTGCTCATGAGACTTCTATGAATCCATTTGTACAGCAGCAGCTCTGCTTTGCAGAGTGAAGAGAAGGTCCAGTCAAAAACCTTACATGTCAAGGCCTTAAGCATTCTCTTCAGATGGATGCTTTGCACTCTGATGGTGACAAGGTAGATTGATTTCAATCATGCCGGTTAGAGTGTGAATTTTGATGGTGATTAAAATCAGCAAGATACCTCAAGGAGTAGAAGTTTTCCTAGTTTTTCAACTCCAATCTCTCAATTTTCAGTGAGCATTAAAATTAACTAATTTGGTGGCATAGTTTAGTATTAAAATCAGAGTTCAACAACACAAGCAGAATATTAACAACAGTTTAGGGCATGTAGAATTTTCACAGAAATAAAGCTGGAAGAGAAAGGAGTTGTGAATATCTCACCTGTATCATAGTGATCAGGTGAAATTGCAGCTCTGTGCAGTGATGCAGTGTAAGAACAGCCTGGAGGTTACAGGCAACTCACAGTTTGCCAGTTGAAGCATACTGATGTGTTCATTTTGTACAAAATTTCTTTAGCTTCAAAGTTTTGAGGGTTTTTTTACCCCTTCTGACTTTTACAGAAAGACATATGTTTTGGATAGGAATCCAAATTCTTTCTCTATGAAGTTGTTGCTTTTGGAGGTACTATTACCCCATTTTTTTTACCTGAGTTTTGAAAAAACAAACAAGCAAAAAACCCCCACCAAAACCACTCCAACAGCCAAAAGCTTACTAACCTTCATTTGTTTCCATTTGAAAAGAAACAGGTGTTTTTTTCCTTTAATCCTGTGTATTTATAAAGAATACACAACATTTTTGAACAGATGGAAATTGTTTCTTTGCTTCTTGCTTCAAAGTCACTGTTGGTCAGCACATCATACAATCATTACATTGAGGCAATTTTACTGAAATCCTTGTTATCACATCATCTATTCCTTATTAACAACTCTGAATAAAGTCTTGGGACCCAATGTATCCCATTCATTACTTCTTGTATAGTATCAGTATTTTATTGGATCCCCCAAAGGAGTCCTGCTTTTCTTTCTCCTAGGATTGTAAAATCATGCTTAAGACATTATAAAAAGTACAGCTAAGTGTCCTTACCTGCTAGAGTGTTTTAATTTTTGCAGAAATAAACGTTAATTTTGCAGAAATAAACGTTATTTTTATCTACGGGTTTTCTACATGGTCCAAATTAATTTTTTTTTCCTTTTTAGGAACTTCATCCACGAGAACAGTATTTTTTTCAGTTCACTACAAACACGGTATGAAATCCCTTGAGGGTATTTACAAAGGTTATGCTTAACCTAGTGGTCTAAGCTCTTTTGATTTCTTCTCTCTGGCAAGAAATTATTCCACCCAAAAGGTGGTCCATCAAGGTTTGGTTAAATTCCTGATCTGAGTCACTTTGCAAACAACTTGTCTTTCTCTACAGCCTAGAGAGCTTGACAAACTTGCTAAAACAATTTAAGTCTTTAACCTCAGCCCAAGTGCAACCAGCTTCTCCTTGGTGTCTTATAGGCCATTTTGTGAAAATGTCCAGAGTTGCTAGACTGCGAGAACCTCACTCAGCTCCAAGCATAACGTGCAAAATGCCAAGGTTCCTGCAGTCCAGCAGTTTAAAAATCATTATGTTATCTCCTTTTTCTCAAAAAATTAAGTACAGTCTGATGTTACAGCTACCCATCACTGGAGAGTCCCAACCAGCATAATTAAAATGAGCCCACAGAGGGGCCAGATTCTGTTCATCTTTCCATATGTCCTGTGATCTGATATACCAACCACATTTATCTGAACCACATTTATCTGTGCACATCAACGCCCCATCCTTGCCATCATCAACTGTTCTTCATCTCCTGTAGAATACTTCATGTTTCACATTGCGAACAATAAGCTTTTATTGTGATAGCTCAAAAAGATACTTTCTCAAGTAAGCAGTTTATCAACTGCTTGTTCATATATGGCACAAATTTCAAGATTCTACTTTCAGTTTCAGCAACTCATGGGTCTAGAATAGAAAAGGCTTTTTTTTTTTTTTTTTTTTTTTTTTTTACCAAGTTCACTCATTCCTGTTTATGGAAATACTTGCAACTAGCAATCAAAATGCCATATGAATGCAACAGTACCATTGCCATGATTGTGTTCAAGTCTGTGGAACAGTGTGGTAGATCTGTAACTGCTTGGCAAATTTCCCTCAGAATGAATACCTGAATCTACAGAATCATTGAATGAGATGCATGGTCTATCCTGATCATAAATTTCCAACCAAGAAAATAGTCTTTAACCATAGTCATGAGTTACTTTTGCAATAATTTGTCTTTGGAAAACTTCTACCCCCACATGTCCTCCCCCTGACCTCCCACCCTGGTAATAAGCTAGCAATATCTCAAACCCTTTGTGTTCCTGTGTCAACACTATCCCCAAACTGTAAGTGTTAGCAGCTGTGCACAATATGAAAGGGTTTTTGAAACACAGGGAGACTAGAACAGGAGCAATCACAAGAGCCTCTTTGACTCTCAAAATGCTAAATCACACACTGCTGATCACTGAAATGGTTTCCTTTCTTTACCCAACTTATGTAGTGGTTTTGCTGTTCTGGCCAACCTACAAATGAACTTTTTGTAATAGGAGGCCTAAAAACACTGAACATATGTGAGCATCCAAAGCGTTAGCAAGTTTTGGACAGCCTCAGCTTTCTTTTCATTGTGAAAATTTCTCCTCACTGATTATATACTCAAAATAATTGACTTGTTTTAAAAACTACTCACATTTCTTTAGATTAAATTTTAAATTCATACTGTAAGGTTACTGTGTTTATAAATGTGTTGGTTCCTGCTCATCAAAATTTTGCATGCATCAAAATACAATTTAGGTAGGCTGAAAAAAAAAAGAGAGTGCACAAAGTTCTATAAGCCTGTAAAACATGGTGACACAACAACACAAGACAAAAAGCCATCACTTTAAATGACCACAGACCTTGTCCTTCTCTGTAAGCAGCCTCTTTCTTGTCTTCCACATTTTCTTCTGTTTGCTGATATCTTTTTTACAATCCTCTCTAGAAGAACAGCAGAAACCTGCCACGGTGTTAAGCATATTATCTACTCATGATTTAAAAAAATCAAAACAAACCAAAACCCAACACACAAACCCTTCAAAATTATTTTACTGAACTTCCTACAGTTTGCCAAATATCTAGTGCTACAAGCTTTTTCTTTAGTTGAGCTGCAAGTGCTTTTTATGCCTCTCTTAAGAACTGTAAAGAAATTTCCCTTCCCCCTATTGGCAAATGGTGAGATAACTGCACTAACAACTGTTTCTCCCATATCTTCTAACTTGCATTAGCTCAGTCTTACTGATTTGGAGCACTATTCCTGATTTTTAACTGGATAATTTCTTTAATAATTTTGCTCTTCCTCATTTAAGTGGGGAGCACTGCAATGAAACTAGTCTAGAGAGATATTTTTTGTGCCCACATCCAGCTCTCTTTTCTTTACAATGTTTTCCTAGCATCTGCTAGAGCTACTTGTCCTCATTTTGCAACTCTTGTTTCTTCCCTTAATATTTCTTACTTGTCACGAACATTCAGGAAACACCCATCCATTCCAGTTTCAGATCCACAGAACATTAGCAAATAATAGTTTTGACATACAGGTGAGGTATGGTACCAGAGGGTACCATCATCTGCTCCACAGTAATCATGTGTGCATTCTCTTACTGTACATTACCCTCCAGTAAATAGGAAGGTAGTGTATCTCACTGCTCTTGAGATACTGGAAGTAAGCAACTTAAATTTGCCCTCAGTAGACAGCTATTGCTAAGACTTTTGCAACTGCCTGGAGGACTGCTGCAAATGGATGCAGAGAAAGCATTAACTTTGTGTGAACTTTATTTTAGAAGAAAATTGAGAACTGCATTTTTTTGTGTGCTATTTATAAAAGAGTTACTAACTATTAAAGACCCCCTCAAATAATTATTTGTTTATCCATTATGTTAATTACTGAGTCTTCCTTTTCTAATTAGAAAGTCCAATGTTCAACCTTAGTTACTAGACAGTTGCCACATTCTTTAACAACACTCTTTTTAGATTCTTACAACTTTTTAACGTGCTTGGTCATGCTCAAGCAAGTGCCCACTGTTCCATGCATTTCTTGGCTATTATTATGCAGTCGGTAGCTAAACTCTCATTAGTACAGATTAACTGTTAACATACAAAAACTGCAAGACTGATCTCTGTACCGCTAAGCTTTGTCCTATCAACTTCATGTGTCTATTTGCTTAACTTAAGTGTGAGACTTTCAGTAAACCATGTCAATGCTTTGTATTGTCCCATGTTTAGCCCTCCTTTTTATTGCCAATTTTTGTATTTAACTATTTCCCCTAATTTACTACTGACTTCTACTTCTTTTATAAGTGAAGGACAAGATTTGAGTATATTTTTGTTTGCTTGTTTTTACTTACATAAGATTAATTATTCAATAGATTAGCATACAGACAGTAGTAGAGAAATAAACATACTTGCACTTATGTATTGCTCAGCTTCCATTTTCCTCACAAGTGGCTGTTTTCTCTTCTGGTTGACTGTTCCAAAGAAATGGAAAACCTCAGTCAAATTGCAATTCATATGTGGATGGCAAAAAGGACCAAATAAAAGAGCACTATTTTGGTTATTTATTTATGTTAAGTACTATAACTGTTTCTAAATGTTATCTTAAATTGAGGGTGAGGATTACATCCAATCTATTTTAACTCAAGGTTAATAGTGGCTTAAAATCAAGAGGATACAAGAAGCCCATTAACACATTTAGATTGAAAGTACTGGAATGGTGCTCATGATCTGAGGAATAATGTTCTTGAAGAGCCTCTCAAACTGAAACAGTGAGGGGGCAAAAATCCTAATAATTTCAAAAATGGAACTTGATAAAAGTGTGAGTGAGATTCTATGATAAGACTCTCTGTGCCTGCTAGACTTCTGATAATAAAACTACTTGAAATTTAAGCCAACCCTACCAGAATACTGGCATATAAAGAAATGGTCAATATAACCTTATTTGCTGGAAATAATTAGAGATCAGAAACTTTAACAGTGGCTGCAAATCAGCCTGAAGTATGCTGACTCAAATAAAAGGAGAGAGTTTATTTTGTTAAACATGGTGAGTCAGTGAAGCCCCAGAAGCAGAGATAGCTGCCATCAATGGTAAGATTTTCTTCCTCATGACTGTAGATGGAGCCCTAACATAAGTAAATACCCTCTTGGCAATACAAGTTTGGAATTTTGTAGAATATATTTAGAGGCTTTTCAGCATTTTTACATTATTGAGGTTTTAATTTTCAGGGAGAAACAATGGGAGAAGCCCACTGTTTTCCTGCCGACCTGATTCAGTTCTTCTCAAAAATCCAGAAAGAAAGAAAAACAGTTGTTCAACGTTTACTCTGTCCTGCAATTATCACCTAATCTAACCTTCTCTAACAATTTATCTGCTTAAGGGCACCTCTAGTGCTGTCAGTCCGGCTGAATTCATTTAGAAAATGAAATCCAAACCTGACTATTCTTATTCATCCCCTACACCCATTATTCCTTTCATAATTTTATGCTACTGTACCAAAAGGCAAAGCAACAGCACATTTTGTGGATTTTATTGTATTACATATAAAACATACTGCTGAAATACGGATTGTAGGAATCTTAGTGAGGAAGGAGGGATCTTAGCACCATCTGACTGAAAGATGTTAGATAAAAGAGGAGCTATTTATAGGAGCAAAATATGCCTATGGTTATCACTGTGGCTAACAATACAGGGTTCATGAGTATAATTAATCCTTTCCTTCCTATAACTCACTTGTTCAAAAAACAAAGTATTTCTTGATTCCTTGCAGCAAAACAAACACAAACATCCACAAAACAAATAAGTAGAAATATCAAAACAATACATCTTTCATACTGTTCAAGAAATTTTGTCTGTTTCAAACTCTGAGAAACAACTGGTATCACTAATGTTCTGGAAGTCAAAATATGTATGCAGGGACTATTGGCATTGGATTGGTATTTGGAATCAGGGTCTGAACATGGGGAACATGGAGAGCTGTAACAACCAGAAACACTTTTAGAATACTACTACTATTATTACTAGTTATTATTATTATTATTTTACAAGGTTAATGAAAACCCTAATTTTATATCATGGCTGGCAAATCCCTCTGGTTCTAAAAGTTGCATACCAAAAAGTTCACATGGCCAAAGGTCACTTTCAAGAGAGAAAGAGATAAAAGGGAAGGAACAGCACGGCTTACAGGTAGAAAGTAGAAATAGGGACCCTGTACTACACTGTGGGATGGGATTGGGTCTCTTCACTCCCTCTTAAAGTCTGCAGTTTAAGGTAATTACAAGCCCATGTATTGCCTTCTATATTCACATGACATAGCATCTTGACCAACACTCAAATACATATGAACAACAGGTGATTTAAAAGATAGCAATCGATCGCAAATGCTTTATATCCCTTAATTTATGTGAAATGAACAGGTACATGAGTTTATTTTGAGACCGAGGTTAACTTCTGGTAAACCTCTGTGAAACTCAGAGTTTTACATGCACTAATTGTCAGAAAAAAATTATTATTTAAGTACATGTTCATGAAAGTGAATTTCTGATTGTATAGTAAAGTTGTACAATTATCAGTACATGTTACATTACTTAATGATGGGACAGGTATCTCAAATTGAACCAGCCAGTACTTCCAGGTTCAATACATTTACACTGAATATAGACACAGAAGTTGAATATAAACTAGAATTCAAACTACTATTTAGTTGGGTCAATTACACACCCTATGCATTTCATGTAAATTGTATATTTAATATCAGTAATTGCCATGAAGATAATTTTCAGATTGAAAATTATTTGCTGATTCAATTAACATGTTATGTTAATAATAAAAGCACTTGGGAATATCTAGGTTTATTGCATGGTAATGGATTCTCAGAAGAGAAACATGATATATCCTATTTATTATAAATTGTTTCTTTCCGTTGGACTTGAACTATAAAGGTACTTAAGGTTAAGAATATAATATACTGATTTGCAGCTTGATTTTGTTAATTTACCTCATTTTGGAAACAATTATTTTATAGTCATTTATAAAATACAAAACTGTCTACAGGGGAGATGAATTTTTTTAAACCAATGAGCTAACAGTTATCTTCTCACCACTCAGAAAATTTCCCTAAATGACTGATAATAACCCTCTTCAGCTACTTTAATTTCTTTATTCAGTCATAAGACAGAGATATCTGGTAATTTTTATATATGATTTTTTTAACTCTAGGAAAAGCAGTCTGTAGCGATGAACGACATCAAATTTAGTCTATCCAGATGCTGAAGTGTGCTTCAAGTTATATTGTATGAAATATCACAGATGTCTGTGTGTTCTATTTAAATACAATTTTTCAGATTCTACCTAATTAAAATAAAATTAAGTTGCTTTTAAAAGCTAACCTGTCCAAAAGATGCCCAATAAATTCCTGTGTGAGCTATTTATTGTTTTAATCTGTAATCACTTATACAATACTGTCTAATAGATGTAGATACCGTACAACATCAAGAGATCTATTTAACTCTCTCTCTTTATAAAGATAAATAAAGAAATGAGCAGGGAGAAAATGAACAAAATAGGTCAGTTCTGTCCTATGGTGACAGAATCAATACATTTAAACCAGCACAACATAGTTCAGAGAACTCCCCTTAGAGCTCCAGTGTTCGAAAGCATTTATTTCAGCTTCTACTTCATGACTAGGATCACATCTGAAAAGTAAGGAAACTGGATTTAACTGCAGTATCTTCGGGTACCTGTTGACCCACAGACTGAATCATGTATCTGCAGCTTCTAAACCCTGGAGCAAATATGTTACATAATTAGGTGTAACAAGATAATCTCATATTTCAAGACATTCATTAGCCAAATAAAAGAATCCTTTAACTAAAACAGTTATAGCAATTCATTTTATTAAGATCAACATGTTATTTATTTATTTCATAACTCTGCTAAGGCCTTTTTTAATATATGACAGTAGAATTTGTTTTCTGGTGTTCTGGCTTACATTAGATAACCATTTTTGGATTTTACGCAAGACATATGGAAAACTTAATCACTGATTTACTGCACATTTCCACACACAGTCAAACTAATATCTGATCACTATTGAAGAAGCAAAACCCTGCTTGGCAGTGAATACATAAGCAAATTTCCAAACACATGGATGTGTGCAGCCTTGTGCAAGAAAGCCTCTGATAGTCAAAATCGAAACCAATACACTGCAGCATTTACTGGGAAAAGATAATGGAAAATTTAAATTGGGATTTATTTTCACTACTGCAACTGAAACAACTGCAATACAATCAAACAAAAATATTGCAACATCTATCTCCAATACTTTGTATAATAGGTTTTATAATTTATCTATATGATAACACTTTGGGAAATTTTTCTTATTTTTAATAACTCTAGAAGATGGCGGTTTTGAGTGTTAGTCATGAAGATGAATCTTTGTTTAAAATGTTTTTAATTCCATTAATTCTTTTGGGTGACAATTTGCAGTTATCCATACTGCTGCTTCCAAGAACAAAAGGTGAATACTCTGCCTCAGTATTGTTTTCAACTTTCTGTCCTAAACTACTTTTTTGTGAATGTCAGTTAGGCCAACAAGGCTAGTTTTAGTATCGTCACAGCAGGTGGAATGACTTTTACCCATTCCTATTTTACAATGTGTTTTGCGAGACTCTTGTCAAATTATTTCAGAGCCCATTAGGAACAATATACTGCAGAAGTTAGTGTCTTCTAAAAGTAAGATTTAATTATTTTCACATTTTATTACAGACAAAGCTAGTAATTAGAAGGTGTCATTTCAGTTAATCAGAAATTCATCCTCTGTTTAAGGACTCATGCATTTTTTTCCTTGGGGAAAAAAAAAAAAAACAGCAAAACAAAACAGTGACCACTAATCCTGATTTGGGAAGTATTTAACTGCAGGGCATGGTTCACAGATGTTTTTGCATCCTCAATAGCTTTATGGGCAAGATAGTTAACTTTGATGATATGAAAATGTCAGGAAGAATTATCAGGGAGAAAAAATTCAAAAAGTTTTCTGAGGTTAAATGGCAATAAGGAGCCATTTTTCTTCAAGAAGTAGAAGCAAGTATAACCCATTTTTGATGAGCAGATGGGCCCCTTTAACAAAAGGAGGAGTTGTCCACTGGAACACAGTATTCGAAAAGCAAAATCATGCCTCTTGCTAGATATTTTCTGTCACGTGTACATAGTAGTTAATCCATTTTTTAGCAAGATTAGCTGTCAGATTAACACATTATCCATGTGAGTCACAGTTAGTCTAAACCAAGGATGTGCCTGAAAAATGATGTGCACCCACATGAAGGAAGGTTTACAGAGGCTGACTTACAACACCACTGTGGAATGTAAACCCTGCTTTTTTTTAATTTTGCTAATGCTAGCCAGAGCTCTACAAACAGCCATTCTCAATTGCAGTATCATGCTGAGCTGATACAAGCCTTGATGTGGATTTGAACATCCATATGCAGGCCTTGCATCTGCCACACACATCCATGTGTTATCTCCAGGGCATATATGCCTCTATTGTTCTGGACAATATATATTAAGATGTTAAAGAATTTACTTACTCAAAATGCTCTTTAAATACAGTGGTTTTGTCCATTCAAGAGCATTTGACTTCTTCTGGAAAGCCAAGTTTAAGCCAATTCATTTTCATAATAGAACAACAGGATATGATCTGTGAACAGCATATTTTCTTATCAATTAAGGGAGAACAGATGGAAGTTTTCACAAGCAGTTGATAGGTGTCAATATCCCATTAAAAAAAACCACACCCTGAGTATATGTACCTATTGTTATGTCTCTCAGACACCAGGTAAAGAAATACAATAGGAGCAATTTCATCTCAATTCAATGATGGCCCATTTGGAATAACTCGCTTCTGGAGACATCATCTTATAAAATATTGCACTATAACATGTGACTGCAACTCAGAGTTAAAGACCTTCCCCCCACCAACATTTCATTTCACAGAATTATTTTACTCTCCACTCTTATTAAATCTGTGGCTTTATTTTTCACCCTTCAGCAGGCCAACAAAGCCCCTTTTTTGCACAGCCTGTATCTGTATCTTTTTATAATCTTCCAAAGTTAATAACCAAGCTAAATGAAGGCAAAGCCTGCTCTGAAACAAGCTTTGTTCCAATACATGAAGATTTGGCAAGAAAAGGAAGCCTTCCTATGGAAGCTTCTTAGAAGACAAGTCACAGCCAAACATTCCAAGTGGTGTCTGAAGGATCTGAGGCTTTTGTGCATAGTCAATGTTTGCTATCTATAGGAGCAGCTAAAAGTAAAGAAATAAGCTTTCATTTTCTTGCTTTTGGCTCTCTGTATTTGGTCATGAACTATTTAAACAGTCCTGGCTTATCTTGCAGGCACATGGGCCAGCTGGTCTCTATGGGCAACCCCACATATGCAATGGAGCACAGATCAGAATATGAATGTTATGCATTTATAATCTAAGGACACTCAACTGCCATTTGAGTATAGTTCACAGCTACTTGTAATTAGAAGATCTGTAGAAGTCAGCCGATTTAACTCTAAACAACAACAAGAAAAAAAACCGACCCAAAACTTTGTATGTACAACTGTATTAAGGAATTGAATTCACTCAGAAATGAGCAAGCATCAGAATTTACACCAAAGACATTAGACACAGAACAGATGATTTCATGCAGTCTTTTGTATCAAAACGAGCTTGTTTAAGACAATTTACCAATTCAGGTCAGAAAAGATTCTAAAATTAGATTTAAAAAAATTTGAGGCAAAGAGCATCTTAAATACCAATTTGGAGAAGACAAAAGTATTCTCAAGTGGCGCATCTAGTCTTGCTTTTAAAGCCAAGTACACAATATGAATGCAACATGAAATATTCTTTGTCAAAGCAATGCAATTTCTGATTGCATGAGAGTTAGCTTCAAGTCTTAAGTCTCTTCAATGTCATTAAAAAACATTATAGGAAGAAACACGGGAAATTCCAGTCAAGTATTATTCCAATCATCCACATCCAGTGCACTGTAATAAGGAAACAGTGAGGTAACTGTCAGAGGCTGACTACTTACAATCTTACTAATAATGGGTCATTCAACATATTCAGCTAATTAATACAGATGTCCTACCTATTTGACATTCTCTGCAACTCTAAGTAACAACATCCCAGAGTCAATAAATTCAAAAGTAATAACAGAAGCAACAAACAGGGACACAACTTACGCTTGAAGATTTCCTGAATTCCACCAGAATCCATGTTAAGATCAAGCTGAGATTCAGTATTGCCCTGTAACTTAAGATGTTCAACTGACTAGTAGCTCCTGCATCAAGCATTTATCTCCACAGAGAGAAACAATAACTACTAATTCTTTTCAGTCTTTGTTCTAAAAATGAATTATTGACATAAATACTATCCCAGTAAAAATGCTGATGTTATTTCATGTTGATAAATGAAGGTAGTTCCTGCCCCTTTATTTTATCTCCAAAGCACCAGTGTAGAGGTGGGGAATTATCTGATTTAATGTAGATGATAATGAAATAGTAGAACAACAGATGAGTAATGAAAAACGACAGGTTTTGTATGTGTTTGAGGTAAGGGATTTTTTTTTTGTCCAGTAGAAATGTTGTCTGAATTGTTTCCCCTTATTTCATTTTACATTTCAAAACAACATTCCTTTCTAAGTAGACAATAGGAACCAAGGCAAGAAACTGCATTATATAAATCTCTAAAAATCTTTCTAACAGGCTTCAGGCTATGCTGTACTTTTTCTTTCAAATATTTCCATGTAAAATCAGATGTTAACTCTCTCAGTGAACCCATGTGCAAACTCTTTATTCATCAGATTAATGGCTGTGGAGCAACAGGCAACTGAACACATTTTCACTCACATAAGGTATTCATGACTTTCCAGAAAACTTCACATTATTGCAACTACTTTTCAGTCAAATATGTTGCATCTAGTGAAGAAGGAAATAAATTGCAACAAGGTTTAATGGGAAACTACAGTAAATGTATTGACACAAGTAGGAATTCGTTTCTTTAAACAGGACCTCGCTATTAATTTGACAGATGGATTTTTGCCTTGCTATACATTTGAAAACAAAACAAAACCAGCCTTTGCCCTGGGATACTTCAGGTTGCCCAATGCAATATCTCTCTTTGTTGCTGCTTTTATGCTGATCCAAGGCACAATCAATAGAACAATTTAGTCAGTTTCTGTGCCATACCAGCTAAGGAATATGTTAAGATTGATAATCTATAGGGTGAAAATATAGAGCAAAATACAAAAAACCCAATACTCTATATCACATTTGCATTTATACTGCATATTAGTGCATGCGTTTAAATTTATACAAGTTGTCTCAAATATACAGAGCTATATACACAACTAGTGGTAGGGTTTCACTTCTGGTCACTTTTTTTTTTAGCAGGAACATGGTAGATATAGACAAGATAAAACATGCTGGTAATGATGCTTGTGCCACAAGAAGAGCAATGAACTCAATAACATTTGATATAAAGTGAATATAAAAGTGAAATTAAGGAATGACTCAACATTCATACATATGATAAAATCTGAACTACAATAGTAAATGTCAAAAAGGAAAACCCTGGAACTTTGGAAAAATGTCCTGTTCAAATATCTGGTCAATGTTTCTTTAAGTTTCTAGGATTAAAATACTTTTTTTTTTTTTTTTCTTCTTTTTCTGAGAAAGACATCTGTAATATTGCCAGATGCCTGCTTTTTAAGTTGATCATTCTACATCTTTTCAGAAATACTGAATCAGATCTGTTACTTGGTCTGACCCTGTTTGTGAATGCTTACAAATATGATTGTTATGTTGTTTTTTTTGTTTTTAATTTAATGTAGATAAATTTACAGTGTATGTTTGGATTACAGTGAAATCTTGTTAAACTGAACATTTTGGGACCACATCACAGTTCAGATGAGAGGAAGTTCAAACTTGTGCAACACAGCGGTTGCTTGTTCAACTATGTATTTTCACATATACTAATCACTTCAAAGCATATGTACTAAACCCTAAATTCTTGAAATGAGAATAGTGGCTAGAAGAACAGAGATAGTGGCAAGTCAGCAAACCACAGAGTGATAATTTGATTACTGGGTTACAGAATAGTTAAGTTCCACTGTGACCCCAAACTTAAAACTGTGTACAGTTCACGACCTCTGGCATGCAAGGAATTCAAGAAAAAAGAACTCGAGCAATTAGAACACATGATCTGTATTGTGCTTCAGCTTTCATAATGTCAGTTCCTGATTGCTTTTTGTTCTTTTTCCAGTTTAAAAGCATCTGCTATACTGTTGTCCCAAACAGGACCATGCTGAATGCAGTATACTGTTGAGCTCTTTTGAGCAACAAAGTAGAAAGCCTAACAACCAAGAGGCTAACATATAAGGCTTAATTTCGTTTTCCAATATAAATGACTTAAAATTGATATTGCCGAGTCAGATCAAAGGTCCATCTAGCTGATTATCCTGACTGCTGCAATATCTAAGAGTGCCTAAACAATAACAACAGGGGAAGACTATATAACATACCCTCCTAACATTCTCTCACCCTCTACCTATTTTCAGGGCATTTCTGAGCCACAAGTGGTTTCTAAGTATTTAGTAAGCCTCCATGGATATCCATTCCTTAAAAATGTTCTGTTGTCGCCTGTAGGTATGCAAAGCTTAACATTTAGAGCAACATCCAAGGAGAAGATGCCACTCCTGGTTGATATCTCCCCAACAGTGCCCATTAATCCTCAAAAAGAGAAACAGGTCTTCGACATAAATTAAGTACTACAGACAGACGCATCAGGTACTAGGACTGAGAGGAAAGAATGTGTGTTGCCTTCAAAAATACACCATTATCCCGGCGATCTCAGTCCTTGTACAGTTGTAATGTCACTTTGCCATTGACATACCCTCAACTCCCACCAACTGCCTCCAGGCATTTTTTTTCCTACTTTTTCTCTTTTCAAAATAATTTTTATGTGCTACACAGTTTGTAAAATGCTTTAAGAATTCCTTGTTGGAAACTGCAAAGATTGGATTTGAAAATACTGTTATTTCATAAAAATATCCAACAAAAATGGTATCTAAAGCTTAATAACAACAATGTAATAAATCTTACAATATCAATGTGATATCAGTTGTCATCTGCTACAATGTTGTTTGGCATTTATTACTGAATCATTTAAGATCCTTACATGCAAATTGTTCTGACAGACATAATTTGAAAGCATAAACATCGGCAATGGTTTTGTTACCACTGTAGCTGTTTTCAAGTACCATTTGTGCAGTATAAATAAGAACACATACTCACATTGTGATTAGGACAGTGCTTTACAAGTTTCCCAGAGGTTTGGCATTTGTGATTAATTTCTCCTCAGTCTTTAAATTATTTATGCATGTAATGATTTTGAACTGCTAACTAGCATTGCTGACAAACTCTCAGTAAGCATCCATAGGTAGTTAAGCTGAACTAACTACTACTATTTAAGGGATAAACAAAAAGTTAATTTACAGTTCTCTGAAAAGGTGTGCTTTAAAAACTTAACAGCTTGTATATTTGTTTCTTTGTTAATGTCCACAACGATTTGAACAAACAAAAAAATTACTCAAATTAACCATGCGTGGTTGGTATATCATAGGATACTCCATTATTATTGTATAATTGAAATAAGAGGTCAGAAAGGGGTAATCTGCAGCAACTAACTAGACACTGAAGATGAATATTTTAAACCTAATCCTTTTAAAGGTTTGTAACACCCAGCATGGATACAGATTCCCTCAAAATTACATTTTTTTAAACTCCAAGTCTTATATATATGGAATGAAACGCCGACCAATATCTCAGTAACATTTTTGTTATTTACACATTTATCTCCTTGTGTCTGTAATCTCTGTTTTGCCTACCTAAACTGGCTTTTCACCTTTTATCTACCATTGTATGCACTGAATGGTAGAGTCACACTGTGTAGAAACCCAAGAAATTTCCACCGCAATAAACAAGTAGGAAAAACAATACGGTCATTTAAATTTAATTCCTCCAATTTTACATATATGTGTGTTAAATGCCAAATCTGCTTCACACTCATGTACAGACCTAAATAAAACTGAACAGATCACTTAATTTTAGTATTTAATCTGTTCAGTGCTACCTGACTTTCACTGATGCACCCATTGAGTTTATTTTCTTCCTCTAACATCTGATCTTGTATGTACCATACGTCCATATGAAATTCTAAAATTGAGAATTAAAATATGTTCTTTAAAGAAACAGTAGACAAATTAATCTCAAATTTTGTGAATTACTATTCTGTATGCAAATGTCACATCAGACAGTAGGGGGCAACTTTCACCCATAAGTCATACTTTAAGCATTCTGATATATAATATAATGACATGAAGTGGGTACTTACCTAAGTTTATTGTGTGGTCTATATCAATTTTGTAAAACGGAAGGTTTCATTTTTAAACTCCCATTTTGTTCTCCAGGCAGTGTGCTGAGGAAATGTCTTGTTTATATACTAGAAAAATGCTGCAAGATAAAATAACAAACTACAATCTCAAAGCTGTTGAGAAATGAAAGAGAAAGACAATTATATTCCTCTAGTTTGCTGTCATAGGATTTGTGAGAAACCAATCTCAAAAAGATTATTTTTCCACAGTTACATTTTGATAAATAATTCTTCCTTGAATGAGCAATTTATAGAAGCAATAATTTAACACTCTAAAAACCAGAGCAGGGACTAATATAAAAGTTGATCTACATAGCAAAATATTAATTAATGATATTAACATGCATAATTAGACAATGTTTAACAATCAATCCATACTTAAGAATACACTGATGTTTTATATTCTGTGTGAAATTTTGTATCACTTGAAAAATGAAAGTTTTGTCATGAATTTCCCCTAACAGTAAATGCTAAAAACAGGCATGGCATCAAAGGATAAAAACAGTCAGACACAAAGTAGTATTTTTTCCAAGTGTACTTAACTGTATTATACAGCTATGATTTGTGGATTAAAAGATTATATAATTTACGAAATTTAATATGCAACTAACAGATTTCCCTTTAAAATTTATATATAATTTTTAAAACGATCAGATTGGTGAAAGTAAAAAAAGTAGGGTAGCACTGAAAGTATTTTCCCACCAAACCTAGTCAAGTAGAACTTGTAATAAACCCACAAAACTAGGGCTAGTCTTGCTATAGGGTTCACAGAATTTAGTGGTTAGACCTAGGGTGAGTTTTTAGCAAATTTGGGCAGAACCATCATTTCAAGTGAAGGATGTCAAATGCTGGGAGCCAAATCATACAAAACTTCATGCTCCATTTAAGCTTCAAACTTGAGAGTAAAATAAACTGGGTGTAACAAAGTGAGAAACTGACTGCAGACCTTTCTTCTAAAGTGTCCTGAGATCCTTCAATAATTCAGGTGGGTAACTAAATGCAACAGCCTTTGTTAGGGGGTAAGAATAAGTTATTATGAATGTCTTGTCTGGCTTTAAACCCAAAGAAAATGCACTATGTATTTGTTTTTCTCAGAGATGTAGCTAACAATCATTTCTGTAAACATAACCCCACCTTAAAATATAAATCTCCTGTTTCAGTTAGTGCACTTAAACTGTATTTTACTTAATAGACAGAGCATAACATAAACAAGGATTATGAAATGTGAAAAACATCCACCCTCCAGAGTTCCTGAAATGAACTTACATTTTCATGTTAAGACTCAAAGAGCACATGTGTAACTGGTATCAACAGTACTACTTCACAAACAAGACTAACCATAAAAAGCATAGTAAAAAAGGCAGAGCAGACATTTTACCACAAGAGATTACTTGAGATTTCCTCATGATCCCATAATTTGTGCTGTTTTACAAATTACTGGGTGGGGGTTTTTTGTTGTTTCATTGGTTTTTTGGTCTTTTAACCTATGGCTGAGAGGCATCTTACTGTTTTATTACTGTGTTTTGACAGGACTGAACTCCAGGTGAAACCGAACAGTTGACTTCCCCTCCCTTTTTCTCCCCCTGATGATTTTCTCTCTGAGTGCCCTTTCATGAGTTGACATGCCAAGGCTGAACTTCCAGTTCATTTGCCTCCTCATTTGTATCCAGGGTTTGATACAGTAGGAGGTGTGGTTCCTCAGGCTGAGGAAGGTCATCAGGGAGGGACAGCCCAACGAACTGTGAAGTTCAGTTGTGTCCTTTCTCTTCCCTTGGTACAAAATAACCTATCCTTGACAGACTTGTTTCTGTTAAAACCCTGGTAAGTGTGCCCCAAAGGCAAAAAAGCCGCAGAGGTTTGTGGAACCCTCCTTTTTCCTAATGTAAAAGCTTCAAGAGAACAGGTTCAATACTAAAACAGGCAAATGAACAAAGACAAAACCAGACTCACACCATCCCCGGCCTGCTGTCCCTCCAGGATCCCCTCCACTGTAAACACCTGCGGCCCTCCCTCTCCTCTGCATCTGAAACCAGCCCTGGTTACACGTGCTGAGGAGAAGCTCAGTGTGAAAGCTCACTTTGTACAGGAAACAGACTTCTTTACAATGTTTACTTCTCTCCCATTTTCTTTTTCATTTCCTCATCCTATTTTTCCTCCTTCCTTGTCTCCCAGGATATCTCGTGTGACTTCCTCTCCCTCAGACCCACCTTTTCCCTCCATTTCCTCACTGACATACAGCAATCCCAAGAAGGAGCCCATATTCCTCAGGCATTCAAGAATTACTACATCCCTTGCAGGTAGACATAACTTTTAAATCTCACAGGTCCTACCTCCACTTTCTTCTTCACCATCTGCTACCGCAGCAGCCAGGCTGTCTCCTGACGCGGGCTGGTGAGGGCAGGGCAGCAGTGGGACAGCGCAGCGGCTGCGCTGACAGCGCCCGGCCTGCCTCTGCTCCAGGAGGACTGCACTTACAGGGCTTTTCCTCAGACAGCCCGAGTGGAAGCTGGAAAGGTTATGAAAGATTGCTAGTCCTTTCTGCTTTCTCCCAGATGACGGGCACGGATGTGTAGAATTAGCTTAAATACAACAGAACAGTCACAAGTAGTTATGTTTCTTCTCTCATTAATTTTGCCTTTTCTCCTCAGAGAACCAATCTATGGGGAAGACAGGGGGGAACACTTTCCCCCGCTCCTTCACCTTCTCTTTCTCCTTCAGGCTATTTACAACAGCTCTTGAGAATTTTGAATATCCTTGGGATGTTCAAACCAGCATGTTCCTATTGCTATGTGTCCTGAATGTGGTTCAGGTCTCGTTTAGGGCTACACAACTATTAAAGAATACCATCCAGAGATCTACTCCCGTGACAGGCACTGTGGCTACTCCAACCCCCACGACAGGCACTGTGGCTACTCCAACCCCCATGACAGGCACTGCGGCTGAACCAGAGAACCAATCCATACCGGTTTCAGTCGCCCCTATACACAAGAAAAATACACAAGAAAATCAGCTCGTTTACCAAGAGATGAAGATGAACTAGGGCTATCACGAGAACAGGAGGAGGAAGAGGCAGAACCCGTAAATGAGACAGTAACCACCCGATCCCTATCTCTGAGTGAGCTGCGAGATACGTGAAAAGATTTCAGTCGTCATCCAGGCAAGCATGTTGTCACCTGGCTGCTCCAATGCTGGGATAACGGGGCCAGTAGCCTGGAATTAGAGGGTAGGGAAGCCAAGCAGCTGGGATCCCTTTTTAGGGAAGGGGGCATTGACAAAGCGATTGGAAAAGGGGCACAAGCCCTCAGCCTCTGGAGGCGACTCCTGTCAGGCGTGAAGGAAAGGTATCCCTTCAAGGAAGACGTTATATGTCACCCAGGCAAGTGGACCACCATGGAGAGAGGTATCCAGTACCTGAAGGAATTAGCCATGCTGGAGGTGATTTATAATGACCTAGACAATGAGCAGTTACCCAAAGATCCAGATGAAGTCAGGTGCACATGACCATGTGGTGGAAGTTTGTACAGAGCGCACCAGCATTGTATGCAAACTTATTGGCATTACTGACCTGGAAAGATGGAGGGGAACAAACGGTGGAGGAATTGGCTGGCCATCTCCGGCAATACGAAGGAAGTCTCTCTTCCTCCCTACAGGACTGTATCTCGGCTGTGGAGAAACTGTCCGAAAAACTGTCCGGGGAGTTCCAGCAACTCGAAGAGGATACGTCCTACCCCCGACCTGCACAGACGAGTATCTCAGCCATTACGAGTAAGCGTCCCTCTGCTCAAGAGAGAA
>NW_009194909.1:1087-2303 GCF_000690835.1 Fulmarus glacialis | reverse complement strand
CCTGTGCAGCCCGGGTTGAAGCTCCATGAGCCCCGTTGCAGAGGGGCTGTGCTGGGAGGACATGGTTGACCATGGGCTACGGAAACAGGCATGAATCAGAAGCGGCTCTGCCAGAGGTCCCTGCCTGCCCTCGCTCAGCAGGGTCCATGCCCGACCTGCCCCATGGTTGGAGCTGGGGCAGACGGTGATGTTCGGGTGCTGCCGTACCTCCCGTTTGCCAGCGGGTGAAACAGCGTGAGCTGTGGAACGGCTGTGGAGAGGACGGTCAGGTTTATTTTGCAAGAACACTTGTACAAAACTACACCCCTGAAGGCAAGCCAGCAGCCAAGGGCAATATCTGCCAGGGAAAACAGAGAAACACCATGGGACCGGTTTGGCTCTGCTCACACCCAGAGGAAAATTCTACAGAGAGCAAACATCACGGCTTGGAGCCAAGGTGCAGCCAGCAAGGAGTCAAGTAGAAGTGCTCTAAGCAGCAAACACCAAGTGAGCAGGAGATCCCAGCCTCAGCCCAACATCCTGTTATTTGGTCTTCGAGAGCAGATCCGAGGGCTAGATTAGGGCTGTGGTCCTCCCAGTGCAGTGCTGGGGAGGAGCAGGAGCCCGGCCGCTCTGCTGACAGCACCTCAGGGCACAGCGCAGTTCCCTAATTCCTCAATCAGATATCTCCCTCCCTAATTAAGGCTTGGAAGAGAGCCGTCCTTTCATGTATATCCCAGGTACCTTTTTTTTTTCCCCCACGTAGTGAAATTTGCTTTGATCCTGGCGTGCAGCTGCCAGCTCCAGGGGTTGGTCATGGCTGCGCCATCCCAGCGTGCGTCTGTCCCAGCTGCTTCGGGCATGTGGGTCGCCAGTGGGTGCCCAGGCCCCGTCCTGTGCCCAGCAGGACGCACAGATGCTGCTCCCGGCTGTCCTCAACCTCCAGGAGGAGTTTCGTGGGGAGACGAGACCCATGCTGGGAGATGGCCAAGCCGGAGGAGGAACCACACGGAGGCTGTCCCTTGCCTGTCCCTATCACGTGTGGTCCAGCCCAGCAGGTGACAGCCAGGTCCATCCCATGGAGTCCCTCCTTTTGTGCAGACGTGCCTGATGGGCCCTGCAGCGGGGTGCCCACCGCCTCCCCAGCACCAGCCCTCCTCCTCCAGCGCTCGCTCCTGCTCTGACCCTGCAGCCTGAGGCCGAGAAGCCCGAAGGGCTGCAGGGTGGCTCGGCCACG
>NW_009194909.1:627-967 GCF_000690835.1 Fulmarus glacialis | reverse complement strand
CCAAAACAGGGAAGTCCCCACCTCGGGGTCACTGTTTTTGCACAGGACCAGCCGCTCCAGTGCAGAGAAGTCCCTTCTCTCTGCACGGGACGGCTGCAGGGAAGGGGTGCAGGCAGTGGGAAGGGCAACGTACCCTGCTCCGGCACCCGGCTCTGCCTGCTCAGCCCAAACCTGCTCGGTTCGGTTCACTTCTCCCATGGTCCCCCTTCCCCTGCAATGGGGGGGGTGCCTGCTCAGCTCCGCACGCCCAGCCTGTGCACATTTTGGGGGCTCTTGGGCTTGGGCACGTTGCTTCCCACAGCGGCGGGTAAGCCCGGGCAGGCTGCTGGAGACGGGGTCA
>NW_009194909.1:0-266 GCF_000690835.1 Fulmarus glacialis | reverse complement strand
GATGTGAAACGATGGCGCAGGCCACCGGAGCCATCCCTGCTGCTCCCAGCCCTCCATCCTCACGCCCAAACCGCAGTTTCACCTGGTATGTGTTTGGGGGGGGAGCGGGGAAGGGCCCTGGCTGCAATCATTCATGGGTATTGCCCCCTTTTCTTTCGAGAAGCCCCATCCCAGCTGGGAGGCTGCAGGGAGCTGCCCCTCGGGGTGGCTGCGGTCCTGTCCTGCCCCAGGGCTCGCGGGACGGCGGTGGGCTTGGCGGGAGCCCA
>NW_009194908.1:8542-8821 GCF_000690835.1 Fulmarus glacialis | reverse complement strand
CGGGGGGCAGCCGGCATCGGATCCCAGCCACAGAGCGGGGGGGTTTCCCCTCCTTTCTGCTGTGGAAACAGCTCCTCCCTAACTGGGAGCAGGGGGTTTTACTGGGCGGAGGGCTGGCCGAGCTGCTGGGGAGGGTCAAGGCCACAGTTGTGGGGAAGTGGGGGTTGGTTTAAAAAGCTGCGAGCACTTCTAGGAGTTTAAAAAATAAAAATAATTAAAATCGAAGCAGTCCTAGGCTAGGGGCAGGAGGCACGGCTCGGTGCAAGAGCACTTGGTAGG
>NW_009194908.1:7624-8224 GCF_000690835.1 Fulmarus glacialis | reverse complement strand
GGATGGGTTTGAGGGTGAGGGAGACGCTGACAAAGCCTCCCCGGCGTGTCCACAAGCTTCCCCGCTCCCTCCCACGGCAGAGACGCCACTGAAGCTGTCCCAAGACCTCTCCAGGGGGGACCCCGAGCTTTTATAGAGGTGTGACAGCAATGGCACCTGCCCCTCAGGTGACACCTGCCACCACAATGGTGACAGGAAAATGAGGAGGGGTATAGGCGACAAAAGGGTCCCCGTTTCTGGGCGGCGTTGGCACTCACAGCGATCCGGTGGGGTGATGGTGATGGATTGGGCGGTGAATTCATCGTCGAAATACCGTGTGTCGATCTCGGACGTCACTTGGGGCTTGAAGGGTGGGACCAGCTGATGGGGAGAAAGTCGCTCGCCAGCAGCGTGCCGAGTGCCCGCCAGCCCCTTCACCCCCTCCAAGCACTCCCTTCCCTCCCTACCTTCTTCTGAACCACGTCCTGCCAGTTGATGGGGGCGAAGAAGCGATGCTCCATCACCTCCTTGGCGTCGTTGGGACCTCCGCCGAGCCTGCGGGCACAGAGAAGCGTGTCTGGAACTGCCGGCCGTGCCGCGGTTCCCCCCCCGGCCATCCCC
>NW_009194908.1:7260-7598 GCF_000690835.1 Fulmarus glacialis | reverse complement strand
TGCCACGGTTCCCCCCCCGTCCATCCCCGGTGGATCCTCACCTCTGTTTGGGATCCTTCTTGAGCAGCCCGGCCAGCAAGGATTTGGCCTCGGGGCTGAGGGTACGAGGGAAGCGGATCTCCTCCATGAGGATCAGCTCAAAGAGGCGTTCGTGGTCCTGGTTGTAGAAGGGGAGGCGGCCGCACATCATCTCGTACATGACAACCCCCAGGCCCCACCAGTCCACGGCGCGGCCGTAATCATTGTCCTCCAGGACCTGCGCAGGGGGAAGACGGAGAGTATGGTGCCGACGAGGCCGAAGAACCGGGCGGCAACACAAGGAGGGAGAAGGGAAACCC
>NW_009194908.1:4139-7211 GCF_000690835.1 Fulmarus glacialis | reverse complement strand
CCGCTGCCATCCTGGACTTTGGGAGTCACCTCCACGGAAAAACCTCTTTGGCACAAGAGTTTGGAGGAAAGCCCGGCTGCGGGAATGCTTTCAAGTACCTCCGGAGCCAGGTACTCGGGAGTGCCACAGAAGGTCTTCATGGTGGCTCCATCCGTGATGCCTTCCTTGCAGAGCCCAAAGTCGGTGATTTTGATGTGGCCGTCTTTGTCCAGCATGAGGTTTTCCAGCTGGAAAAAAACAAAACAAAACAAAACAAAAACAAGCAGACAGGTGGGAGAAAAGGTCTGGAGCTGAGCGAAGTCGGGAGCATGGGAGCGGGACGCTGCTCCCCAAAAGGCTCCGTCGGACGGCTGGGGTCTCGATCCGTCGCCGCGTGATGGAGACGAGGGTGACACCTCCCCACAGGGCAGGTTCAAGCCGAGCTCCCGCCCTCCCTCCTGCACCAACACCTGCGAAAACATCCCCAGCCCCGGGCGGAGGGCGGCTCTTCACCACCCACAGCGAGCGGGAGCGGAGAAAGGCAGCAACATCCGCCGGCTGAAACCCTTCGAGGTCTCTCAGGGTGATTTTTAGGGGCGCCGGGAGTGACTCCACACCCCCAAACACCAGCCCAGGAAGATTAAAATTGCGCCGGGGCTAAGATGGGGCGAAGGCACCGCTTACGGACGCTGCTGCTGCTGGGCTGGTACCTTAATGTCCCTGTACACCACATCCCGGGAGTGCAGGTACTCCAGTGCAGAGACTATTTCCGCGCCGTAGAAACGGGCTCGGTCCTCCGTAAAGACACGTTCTCTTGAGAGGTGGAAAAACAGCTTGAGGGAAAGAAAAAAAAAAAAAAAAGAGAAGGGAAAAGCTGATCAACAAGCGCTTAAAAAAAAAGAAAACAAACCACCACACCAGTGAAACCCGGGTTAATCGCTCTTAGCATGCAGCTAATGCGGTCATATGTGTCCTAAGCTCCTCGCCTTGAGCGGTCAAAATATTGACGGCCCCGGCTCCGCTCTGCCGGGGGAACTGGGGGGAAAATGCCGCCCTGCGCTGTCCGCAGGAGGGGCTGCGCCATCGGCTGCGTTCCCCGTCGCAAGGGAAGCGTGCTGGGGTGGAGAAACAAAGCTGTACGTGAGCGCAGGGTGGAAGGTAACGGAGCCAGTGAGGGCTGGAGGTGCTATGGTGCCTGCAGCTCCCCGAGTGAGAAGGAGGGCCCGAGGGTCCTGCTTCCTCCCCTGGACAGTCGCTTCACGCACGCAATGGCCTCGCTGCAATATCGAGTGCGAGGAAGGCAAGCAAAGAGCCAGGAAAGCTCGATTGAGAGGAGAGCAGAGCAGAGCTGCATGCTCTAACCTCCCAAAACACATGCTGAGGGGAGACCCTGGAATAAATTGTCCGCTAACGAGCTGAAAACAGCGATTTAACATGCGGACAAGATCCTTCCGAGCCCCGGGGGGAGCTTCGGGTCTTAAGGTCCCACCTCTCCGCCGTTGGCGTACTCCATGACAAAGCACAGCCGGTCGTTCGTCTGAAAGGCATATTTCAGTGCCTGCAAGAGGGGAGAAAAGGGTCTTGGAGAAGCTGCGGGGCTCGGTGCTTCCGGAAGAGGCGGCGAGGGGAAGGGAAGGGTCACAAGATCCTTCCGAGCCCCGGGGGGAGCTTCGGGTCTTAAGGTCCCACCTCTCCGCCGTTGGCGTACTCCATGACAAAGCACAGCCGGTCGTTCGTCTGAAAGGCATATTTCAGTGCCTGCAAGAGGGGAGAAAAGGGTCTTGGAGAAGCTGCGGGGCTCGGTCCTTCCGGAAGAGGCGGCGAGGGGAAGGGAAGGGTCGTTTAGGGGCGCGCTGGGCATCCCAGCGCTGCCACCAGCTGTACTTACGGTGAGGAAGGGGTGCCTGGTGTTCTGCAGCACCCGGCTCTCCGTAACAGTGTGCGCCACCTCGTCCTGCAAAGAAGGAGAAATTAAGCGCCATTTATCCCCCATCGTTTCTGGAAAAAAACTATTCCCAGAAAAAAAACAGGGGTGGGAGCTTGAAGCGCCAACCTCCACCCTGTTTTCGTCCCCGCGGGGTGAAGGGTTTGCCATCTGGATCGTCCCAAGGACGTGGCCGCAGCGCATCCCCCGAGATGGCAAGCGAGCGGACCCCCCAGTGTCACCCAACTGCACATTACAACACGTGCCCGGGGTTTTGAAATAAGGATAATTCCTGGAATCCCCCAGTACTGAGAGCACAACAGGAGCTGGCCATCGCTCGGCACATTTTGAAAGCTGTCCCAACATGCGGGGGGTTGGACTAGATGACCTTTAAAGGTCCCTTCCAACCTTTCCCATGATCCTATGAGCCCCTCAGCCCTGCCGGCTCCCGACTCTTCCCCTCACCCTCCGCTGGGGCTCAGTACGTACTTTTGCAATGATGACCTCTTTCCGTAGGATTTTCATGGCGTAATAGCGGCCAGTGGCCTTTTCCCGCACCAAGATGACTTTGCCGAAAGTGCCCTTTCCCAGGAGCTTCAGGTAATCGAAATCGTTCATGGTCTGGGGAGAAACGGGGAGACGGAGGTGAGAGTTTGTGGCATGGGCAAGCGCGATCCGGGATGGGAAAGGGTGTTCCAAGCTATTTCACCCGCGATTATACCGGTGACAGCGGACACCACGGGGATGAGGTTTATCCCAAAAACCTCCCTCATCGCTTGGCGGTCCCAATCCGCCGCAATCCCGTTTGCGGCAAGAGACGGTGCCGCGCCAGGAGCGACTTACGGCCTTGGCGCGGGTTTTGCTGACGGCCACTTCCATCTCCTCAGTGCTGGTGCTGTCGTTAGGAGATCCGCACTTGTAATCCATTGTGTCCGTCTCTGATTCCTGGTTCTTCAGGCTGTTTGCTACCGTCTGGATGGCTCGCATCCACTCCTCGCTACGGAGAAAAAGGGGATTGGTGGCACAGGCAGGTGGTGAGGATCACGGAGGGGGGCTGTGCCCGCCCCTCCGGCCTTTGCAGGTAAATGAGTCACAGACGAGAGATTTCAGGGCTCTCCTCCAGCTAGGATCAACGCAACGTGCTATTTATCCCAGATTCCCAAAGGAAG
>NW_009194908.1:3816-4115 GCF_000690835.1 Fulmarus glacialis | reverse complement strand
CTCTTCAGGAGAGTCCACGTGGAAGGTCCTCTCGATGACCGTTGTCCACTGCAAGCATCGGATGACGAAGGTGTTGGGCCGAGGCCGCTCAGTCTTCATCAGCTGGCATTCTGCGAAGGTTCAAAAATAAATTAAAAAAAGGGAAGAGGATGGTTTGGGATCAAATATCCCATCCCAAAACCTTCCCTAACGGCTTCAGGGATGAAGACATCCTGCCTGATGCCAGCTCCTAACCGCGGACAGTCCCGAAGCCGCCCGCACCGACGTACCGGCTACCGCGAAGTTATTCAGAGGCGGCA
>NW_009194908.1:3469-3739 GCF_000690835.1 Fulmarus glacialis | reverse complement strand
CCGGGGACGCCACGTTTTGATGTATTCCCCTGCAAGAGAGAGGGGGGCGCAGGGGGTGGCGCAGGGGTTTTCGGGGAAGGACCCCTTGTCAGGGGGTGTCCCATTGCCGAGATGGAAAATTAAGCCACAGAAGGACCCCTTGTTGACGGAAAATTAAGCGGATGTTTTTCTTCAGGCTGTTTCTAGGAGCGGCTTCGGAGAAGCTTCATGCTTCCCCCGGCAGCTCTGATATTGACCCAAAGCAGCCTTGGCAGCTCCGGACAAAGAAAT
>NW_009194908.1:2995-3392 GCF_000690835.1 Fulmarus glacialis | reverse complement strand
TCTCTCTTTCCTGCTATATTTGCTCGGAAGAAGGAGGAATCCACAAACCTGCTGGACACAGGGATCCGGCTGGGATCCCAGTGGGAGAAAGGCGGCCGGAGACGGATGGCTTTGACGCCTGCAAACTGCCCTCAGCAAGGGAAGGAAAAATAAGAGCCACCTTCAATGGGTCTAAAAATAAAACCCCACGCGTGCAGCTGCTACAATGCCGCGACGTTCCCCATGTACAGCTAAAAATAAAAGGGCTGGCTGGGGGTCTCGCTGCAGGGCCAGCATGGCAGGGGGCTTGGCAAACCGGGTCAGAGGGTCTGCGGGGGGATGTTGGGATCGTCCTCCCGGCTTCCCAACGCGGCAAGCAATTAAAAACGATGCTGCTGGAGAACGTGCGTGCGGCACA
>NW_009194908.1:1875-2077 GCF_000690835.1 Fulmarus glacialis | reverse complement strand
AAACAGCTAGAGAATCGGAGTCACCTGACGGGATTAACTCCCCGGGCTCTGAAATCCCGCTGCGCCGGACGATGGGAGGTGGTGGGATGATGGGACGTGCCACGTCCCAGCAGTGGCCGCAGGGGATTGTCCCCACCTTGGGTTTCCCGAAAGTCACCTTGGGCTTGCTGTCCCCCCCGCTCCGTCCCCTGGCTTTAAAATA
>NW_009194908.1:453-1811 GCF_000690835.1 Fulmarus glacialis | reverse complement strand
AGCCGGAGCAGCCCGAGACGCATTCCCCAGACACGGTGTTATCCCAGTGGAGCTCCCGCTCCCCTCCAATCCCTCCGGATCAATCCCAGCGCCTGCCTAACTCCCAAACCTCCAGCCTAGTTTTAAAACCTCCGACCTCACCTTTAAAGCTCCCCCCGCCGTGGGGATGAGGGGGTTTCCAAGGGAAGCACGGCGAGTGGGAGGGAAATAATTTTCCTTCCTTGCTCCTGTAAATCTGCCCGTGCCTTCCTGATGGGACCCCCCTCCCCCGCAAGCATCCCGGGATGCTCCTGCAATCCCAGATGGGGAGGAGGATTTTGGGGACTCCGCTCACCCCCGAGGCTCCTCTGCTCGCCTGGCAGCGGGCAAGGATGCGGGGCAGGCAGCCAGGGGATTTAGGCAGAACAAATACAGCCAGGACCTGGCAGCGCACGGAGCTAACATTTCTCCAGCTGCTGAAGGGTCAATCTCCATACGGATCTGCTCCCGGACGGGCTCCGGCAAAGAGCTCATCGATGTTAATTAAAAAGGAAATAAAAAGCTTGCTGTAGAAAAGGGCTCTAATTAATTTCAGAGCTGGCCCGGAGAGGCTGAGCCCGCTCCAAGTGTCCCACGAGGGATCCAGACCGCAGATGCAAACGAGATCACAAGAAGCTTTAATAAAAAAATCCCCCAAATTATTAAAAACAGCCCTAAATGAGCGATTCAACAGGGATGGAGGTTGCAGGATTTTGGGATCAGCTCATCCCGCAGCCGAGATTCGGCACAGCAGAGAGGATCTGGCGCATCCGCGGCGTCGGAGGCGGGTAAAACACGGTCAGGATGTGACGAGCCTTCGAATCCAGCGGCGGAGCAAAGATGTTTTCAGTGAGGTCTGGGCATCGCTCGTTCGTGTCCGAGGCTTGTTTCTACGCTGCGCTAATTATCCTGGCTACAATTAAAAGCCTTCGATTGGTCGCACCTGACCTTTGATTAGATTTTTGTGCAAAGCACGGGATGGTGAGGCTCTTGAACCCGGAGCCTGCGGACTTCTCCGAGCCGACACCGAGTCGTCCCTCAACAGCAATACGAAAAAAAAATTGTGTTGGTTTAAAAAACAAAAAACCCCAAATCGTTGCTTTTCGGGTCTGTTTAAGAAGAATTACGACAGCGGGAGAATCGTGATTCAGGAATCGCTGGCAGCTTGAAGCATCAAAGCCCGTCACGGTCCCCTCTTCGTCCTTGCAGGCACTGGAGGATTTTTAATATGATCCAAACGGCTTGCAAAGAGCGGGAAGGAGCCGCAGTCATTAGATACGTTCTCCAAGCCCTGATCGTTAGGTTATTTCCGATGACAGATGGGGATCGTATCCGCCACC
>NW_009194908.1:0-327 GCF_000690835.1 Fulmarus glacialis | reverse complement strand
CCCATTTCAGGCACGTTCAAGAGACTTTAAACTGTGAAGTGGTGCCATGAAAGATTTGCATCTCGAAGCGCAGCGACGCACATCCTGTCCCGGGGACGAGCGGTGAGGAGCTTTCAGAGAAGGTTTGAGTGCGGGTCCTGAAGGCCACGGGGGCGGCGCGTCCCAAGCCCCTTCCTCCGGCGGGGCGGGGGGGTGCCGGGTCCCCCCCCACTGTGGAGGGGGGCAGGGGGCTGCCGTTGTTACTTACGTGGGGGCGGAGCTTGCAAAGGGGGTGGCTGGGGAGGGGGACGGGTCCCCCAGCGCTGCTGCTCCTCCCTACGGGGAACA
>NW_009194907.1:8091-12068 GCF_000690835.1 Fulmarus glacialis | reverse complement strand
CCTGCCTGCAGCCTCTCCCCGTCCCTCGCTCCTGTGGCTCTCGGTGGCCTTGACTGGGTGGACCATCGCCCACATTACCACCCAGCTGGCGCTGGGGGGTGTCCCCCGCCTCGCAGAGACGCCTGCCTGGGGCACTGGTGACTTCGTAGGAGCTCAGCGGTCCCGTGCGGGAGCATGTCCCGCCATGCCTGCGGCGCTGAGCAGCGATGGGGAAGGGCGTTGCGTTTGCTTGGCCTGAAGGTGCCTCTTCCCATCTGCCACCCCCACTGGACAGTTTTGTGCCTCCTCAAGGCTGTGACCGTCCCCCTCCCAGCCCCCGTTTCCGACGTTGTCCTCTTTGATGTCAGCCTGGAGACGGTGTTTGGGATTTTTCATTCTCTTAATTTATTCTCTTTCTAGCGGCGGTTGGAGCCGTCACGCTTTTGTGGAAAGCTCTTTGTCGCGTGTGCGGCTTTGTTTAAAGGCAGGATCTGCCGGCAGCGGGAGAGGGGGGGGGCTCCGACACGGGGGGCTCCGATACCTGCTTGGGCGGGTGCCCCGCAGCTGCTGCTTGAAAAACAAGAGAGAAGTCACTCGCTCTGCTTTGAAGCCTGCGTCTGATAACTTCATTTCATGTCTGCTTTTGCTTGTCAGATGAAAAAGCATATATAATTGCTTCTCGTTTGCCTCCTCCGTGGCAAAATCCGAGTGATTTTTATAGACCTGTCTTGCAGGATAAATGTTAACGACGTCTATCGACGTGACACTGAGCTGATGCTGCTCCAGAGCTGTCCCCCGCAACTCCCGAAATTCTCCTCCTGAGCTATCGGAGCTGCCTGGTGGGGTGTGTGCAGCCGGTGCTGTTCCACTGCCAGGCGTTTATAGACATCTCATTTGAGCTGCCACTTTACACTTGTCCTTCTCCAGCCCCATGCGAGCGGCTGTGCTCTGTAAAGTCCCCGATAATTAACACTGTCCGGGGGTGTCCTGAGTCTTTGCACCCTCCTCGGGCGCGGGGCACAGCGGGAGTTGGCTGGGGAAGGTCTCGGCGCGGGTCCAGAGGATCCTCTTTTAGGGCTAATTCTTCTTTTTAAAGAAACGTGTTTGTCAGTGATCTGGAAGAAAATGCAAGTTAATGGAGGAAGAGCTGGAGAAGCTGTAACAACTTAGAGAATGATAAATAATGAAGAGGACAGGTCCTTGGTACAGAGTGACCTCGATTGCTTAGCTGGAGGGCTGTGTTTTGCAAGCAATAGTCGTTGCACTGCAGCAAGATGTAATGCTTTGCATCTAAAAAAAATATAAAAATTGAGCCAAGAGGGTGGGGAGTTCTTCCTGAGGAGATTAGCTTTGAAAAAAATGCAAACGCATTGTGGATTTTATTCTTTTTTTGAATGTTGTGTGTGATTCGGAGCTAGCCCTCCCTCTTCCACCCCCCACAAGAGGTGTTGAGTGGCTTCCATAGAAGGAGAGATGAAGTAGGTTTGGCCTTTCAGTCTGGAAAAGCAGACTGAGGAGGGCATGAGCGAGGTGTATGAATAATTAATGGTCTGTGGGTAGAGATTTATCGTTCACCTACTCTCCCCTGCCCAGGGGCTGGGAGGTGGTGGCCGGCGCTGGTCCATTGGGGCTTGGGACAAGCGGGGAGCTGGTTCTATGCATCCAGTTAAGCCGTGAGAATTCGTGCTGGGATTTGGGAGGTGGCAATGTGAATTCATGGCGAAAAAAGCCATTTATTACGGACTGAAACCCTCTGGCTTGGGAAGTGCGTGAGCTGCACGTGGTGGGGGGTGCTCCCGTGTGTTTCCTGAGACTTTTCTCCGGGGATCCGTTGTCGGCTGCTCTCGGACACGGTGGTGGAGGTTTGGCGGGGCTCAGCCATTGCTGTGTCCCCCTGAAGCTCTCGGTCTCGCTGTCAGGCCGCACTTCAGGGAGGGCGTTGATAAACTAGAGATGATTCAAAGAAGGGTTTTCAATCGGAAATGTTGCACTGCAGCATGGGGTGGATTCTGCATTGCCGAAAATTCATGCGTCCAGCCAGGATGCCTTCCTAAAAACCTGCTGTGTTTCAAGTCTAGCCTGTGAACGTGAGGGAGGATTTTGAAAGGAAACATCCTAACGATCATCTACACAGGAACTCGGAGTGGTTAATAATAATGACTTTTGTTTTGGATTTACACCTGGTGAAGAGCTGACCTCCAGATGTTTTTCCTACTTCGTCCTCAAGACCAGCTGTAGGACGACTGAAGAGCAGCAGAGCTTTGTTTATCTACTGCTGTTAATGAAACAGCGGGAGATGCTGGTACAGATGCTTGTGCGTTTGAGAAGATTAATTAGTGTTTGTCGCGTGCAAATGAGCACGCCAAACGTTATTACAGACCTCGTTCTTGTCGTGTTGTCAGGAAAGGCAGCGCTGCCTGTTACGCTTTGTCCTGGAGAGGAGCGGGCTCCGCAGATTCCAGCCCACATCTGCAAACGCTTGAGCTGCGCTGAGCCGGGGGCCTGTTCCTCCCTGTTCCTGGAGAGATGCCCTTGAATGTCAGGGTCGCGGTTACTACAATTGCTCCGCAGAGAGTGGCACCCACTCCTTCGGGCACCACAAAATCCCTTTTTACCTCCCGCCCCGAGCCTCAGCGCAGCTGAAACGCTGCGTGCGCTGGGCTGCGACAGTGACCTCCCATCTCGCCGGTGCTCGGAGCTTAATGAATGGCGACGGCAAAACGCTGTAATGAAGACAAGTGTTTGGGGGAAGGGGGGGCTGATGTCTTCATCTTGGACACGTGGAGAGTGGTGGCCTGAACCTGCCCTTTCTGCAGAGCTTGGCAGATGCGCCTTTTGGGGGATGTGTGCCGCCCACCCCGATAATTGCTGTAGTGAGAGTGAAAAACGGACCGCCTCAGCGTAGCTGTGAGCTTAGAGTGCTGTTTATGTCTGTCTTACAAACAAGGTATTACAGCTGAGCAGACTAATTACAGGGTGTCATAAAGAATGAACCCCCAGGCAGGGTCTAGAGACTCTAGTTAAGAGCTCAGTGTAAGAGAGAGAAGATTTGTGGAGGAACAGCCCAGATCCTCTCGTGTTAAGATTGATTTTAAGATACGAACCACCAAAGTGGTGAATCCCCTCCCCGGCCCCATCTTGCTGGCATTTTCAGGTGTTTATTTGGCACTCACAAAGCCTTTTTATCTTCTGTCTTGCAGATGTGTTGGTCGGCGATGCCTGCTGGCTCGGCTTGGCCCTGGCCTTTCTGTGCGACAGTGAGTCCGAGGCTTTACTGAGAGTAACGGGATTAAGTTCTTCCCCGAGGGATCGCATCTCAGGCTTTGGGGCATGCATGTGCTCCATCCGCTTAGTAATTCTGGTCAATCAACGCCGTGTGTTGGCTGGGCACTTAACTGCCTCGTGCCACCGTGAGGGCACGGCCTATTTACGGAGGGGCTGAGGCTTGTGGACGGGGATGAAGGGAGAGCCTGGCTGGCCGCTGAGGCGGCCCTGGGTCTCTCGCCGAGGCGGCAGTACCCGTCACCCCTCTGTGCCCCTCTGCGCGATGGGTCTCCCGCCGGGGCGGCGGTACCCGTCACCCCTCTGTGCCACTCTGCGCGACAGCTTTGTGCCTGAGGAGGGCTGGGAGCCACAGAAACCCTCTTGTTGCTGTGCTTCGTGCTGCCGGGCTTAGGGAGAAATAGTTATTTTCTGCTAAATTGGGCTGTAAGTGTAATTGCTGTGTAATCTCGGGAACATTAAATTACAAGCTCTTTATTTGGTGCAGTGTGCAATTACCGTGGCAGTAAAGAGCAGGTTGCATGTTATCAGTATTATATAATGTGTGATCTGATATCCTATACCCTGATTTGGGTGGTGCTGGGGGGGTGGCTCGGCTCCGCTGGCTGAGTGGATTCCAGTGCAGCAGCTTCCCGTTCTGCATGTTATTATTATTCACTCGGGAGAGATGGCAGAGATCTTCTCCTTGCCTGTGTCCACGCCAAGCTGGAGCTGTT
>NW_009194907.1:0-8048 GCF_000690835.1 Fulmarus glacialis | reverse complement strand
TTATTCACTCGGGAGAGCTGGCAGCGATCTTCTCCTTGCCTGTGTCCACGCACAGCTGGAGCTGTTCTTTGTACTGCTGTAGTCAAGGTCATCCGGGAGCTCACGTCCTGCGAGATGGAAAGCTGCCGCAGCAAAGCCCGGCGGAGCGTGCAGGGGTAAACCGCTGCCCGTCTGTCTGCACCTCCCCTCTCCTCTTCTTTTGCAGCATTGTCCCGATGGGAACGACGGCCAAGGAGGAGATGGCCCACTTCTGGGAGAAGAACACCAAGTCCAATCGTCCCTTGTCCCCTCACATCACCGTTTATGAGTAAGAGCCTCTTGGCCTCCTCAGGCTTGTGCTGGGGCACTCTGGACTCTGGCACATGATAGCCCTGTCCCCGGAGGCACCCTTGGGTGGGAGGGCTGTGCGCGTTCCCGCTGTCACTTCAGGCGGAGGACAGGGAGACCCTCGACATTGCGCCGTGAACTGTCTGAGCTGTGTGTGGGAGTCGCAGCCTCCCCCACGGAGTTGATGGCACTCACTGTTTTTGTACGGGGTGTTGCGGAGGGGTACAGTCCCCCCGGAGCTGCGCCTCGGGGTGCTCAGGCAGGGCAGCGTTTCTAGATGTGCCATTGAAAGGCAGCTACCTCCGCGGAGGGCGGTTGCGCAGAACGGCGCGTCCCGCTGCGGAGTTGGCGGTCCTCGGGGGTGGAGGCAGGAGGCCAACTTGGGGCTCTCGGGTTCCCTCCTCAGAAAAGTGAGGGCTTCTTTGGGGCTGCCTCCGTCACTTTTCCAGGTTCTCTCGTTTATCCGTGAGCCTGGATGCCCAAAGCCTGCCCCTTTGTTCCTCAACTGCAGGAGCATTACAGTCTTCTCCTTTTTCATCTCCCTTTAAGCTTTCGCAGCAGACGCCCGTCCCCTTCCCAAACCCGTGCCAGTGGCATTTGCCATTCCCAAGCTGCCTCTGCAAATTCCCGTCTCTCCCCTTTTGCTCTGGCTGGATTCCTTGAATAACTCTGAGTGCAGAAATACCCGCCCAGCAGCACGGAGCTGTCTAGGAATAGATGGGCTGTGCTTTGTCCTGCGGCCCCGGAGGCCTCCAGGGTGTTGTGCCCTGTTTTGCTGACGAGTTTGGTTGTTTTGCAGGTGGTCCCTGCCCATGGCGATGTCCATCACGCACCGGGGCACCGGTGTTGCGCTGAGCTTAGGTGCGTGCATCTCCCACCTGCTTGTGGCAACAGAGGGTGGGGGCTGCGGGAGGGAAGACCCCTCTGACTGATTCGGAGACGTGACTCCAGGTGGACGTTTACTCTCCAATGTCCCCAGCTTCAGCAATGGGTTTTCTCCTGGGAAACCGGCGCTTTGTCCTCTCCCTTTCTCCGTCCTCTGAATATCTCCCCATCCCCATTTCTCTGTCCCCGGGATCTCTTGTGCTGCGAGTGGCTCCAGTCCTGCAAAGGCAGCGATGCTCCACCGTACGTAAAAGCCTTCGAAGCCTTTGCAGCACTGCGGCCTGGCCTGGCTGCTTTCTTCGGGGCCTTCCCCAGCCTGGAAAAAGCTGATCTGCTGCTCCAGTTCTCAGCCCTTCTCTTCTGGGGCTGTTTTTTGCTGGTTTACCCTTACAGGAGACCCTGTGTGAGGGAAAGACTGACAGGCAGGCAGAGCTCGGAGGATTTTCCTTAGCACAGGTGGAGTTTTTCAGCTTCCTGGGAGTGGCTGCTGCTTTCCCAGAGATGCCGGTGGGGGAGAAGGCAGCACCAGCATCAAAACCGATAAACTCCCTCCAGCAATTTGACTTGCATGGTTTGACTAAGTGGTAGGACATCCAACTGTGAAAGGCTGTTTTGTTTCCATTAATGCCCTCTCATGGCAGCAGGAAGGTGCTTCTCTGGTAGCTCCCTGTTGGGGGGTGGGGAGCTGGGTTGGTGTTTGCAGAAGGGCAGAGAGTAAAGGGACTCAGAAAAGATGTGCAGGACTGAGGACTTGTGTTCTTCACTCAGCAGAGTGAGAGCGAGCAGCGAGGGCTGCAGCCTGCCCTTCCCAGCCTGGCCTCCCGTGAGGGCTTGGGAGTTGGGCTTCTAGAAAAGGGCACCCATGTGCCCTCCTGCTCCCGTATCCGCACGGCAGAGCCCTGGTGAGGGCTCGGCTCTGCCCCCAGGCCCTGCTCCTCCCAGGCCAGCTGGCTTGTGCCCAGCTCTGCCTCACAAAGAGCGGCACGCATCCTCTGCGTGAGAGCAGCTGACGGCTGCCTCCAGCACGGCAAGGTGACTTTGCCTGCCTGCACCCTGTGAGCCCAGCTGGCTCCTTCGGGGTGGCTGCGTGCCTTGCTCCGTGCGCGAATCCAGGGCATTGCATGGCAGCCACGCTGGCACCACCCGGCTTTGGGATCTTATCTCCAGGAGCTCTGGACGTGCCTGGCCCCATCCAGCTTGCTGTCAGACGGGCTGAGCTGGCAGGTTCACTGTTGCCTTTCTGCTCCGATCCATCAGCCTCTGCCGGAGGGCAAATCGTCCCCTTCCCAGGCTGATTGAGCACGAAGGAACATTACTTCTGCTGACCACAGCTCAGCTGCCAGGAGAAGGAGAGGGAAGTGTTCAACTCCTCTCCGTGAAGGCCTGTAATTACAGGAGCCTCTGACTTCCTGCGCTCCTTGCAGGGCGAACACAAAGGCCATTGAGGAGACAAGTGGCTGAGCGAGGAAGCAGCTGGTTGATTTGTGCTGCCAGCACCAGCCTCGGCCGAGGTGCTCGAGCTAGCGTGCCGCAGTGTAATCAGGCACTATTGAGTGAAGGGTGAATCGCAACTTGGCTGACTGCTGGCTGCAATCGTTCCCATTCTTTTGGCAGCACCATCTGGAGAAACCCTCTTGGCCTAGAAAGAGGAGGAGAAGCTGCTGCGGCTCCTGCGCAGCCACGCGTGTCAGGCTGTCTCTTTGCCGGTTCCTTTGCTGGTTCCTGCCGAGGCAGCCTCACTACGTCGCTGCCTGTGGCTGTGGCTGGCGACGGAGGGTTTCTGTCCCGAGATGTGGGTCTGGGGTCGTCGTTGAAGAGCTGCCACCTTACATTTTTGAACTTCGTTTTCCCTTTTGAATTTGGGCTGGTTTGGCTGCAATTGCATGAGCTCATGCCAGTTTGGTCTCTGGGTGTTGTATGAGTAATGCAGCCCCAGGTGCAGGGCCCAGATTTGGTGCGTTGGTGCCCCAGTTTGAGTCCTCAGCACCTCAGCGTACACTGTGACCGTGCAGCTGGCACTGCCACCAGACGGGCAGAGCCCTTCTCCCTCCTTCCTCCACAGGCTGCCATGAGCTGATGGCAGTTCAGGCCGTGTCACAAAACCAGAGACGTAGAGGTGGCCTGGGGCTCTTTGCGGGCAGCGAGGGGTTAGTAACGCTTCTGCTGGCTTGACCTGCAGGCTTTGTCTTTCTCAGGAGTCTCCCTCTTCGGTCTGGCTGCGCTTCTGCTCCCAGAGCAGTTTCCCCACTACCTGGCCATGGTGAAGTCACTCAGCCTGGGGCCCGCTCTCATCTACTCCGCTAAGTTCGCTCTGGCTTTCCCCCTCTCCTACCACACCTGGAATGGAGTCCGACACCTTGTGAGTAGCCCCTGTGAGGGGCCGCGCGTGTACTTGGGGGGATGAGGCAAGGGAAGCGTCTGCCGGCTGTGGGAGCGCTGGGTGCTGCATCTGGGAAGGTGCCCTTGGAAATGGGAGTTAGTCACCTCAAGTGCTTCAGAACCTCAGTGCTATTTTTGGGTACATTTAAGTTGCAAAGAGCATCGCTACACTGGTACTTCACCGGGTGGCACAGCTGGCTGAAGCATCCCCCCGCATCTCTTCGGCTGCGGGAGATGGACGAGGGGTGGTGGGAGCAGCGTCACAGCTAGAGGACGTGTTGGCAGAGCTGCAGGCTCGAGCCCTGCAGAAGTGCCGCCCATTGCTCGCTATCTCACCCTCATCATGCAGCCATTGCGCTGTGATCTTCCAGGTGCTTTATAGTATTTAATGAGCCCAGAAGACGTGTGGCAGAGTATTGGAGACAGCGCTGCCTGCACAGAAAGTAACCTGTGATGTTTGCCCTGGGTTGAAGTGAGGAACAAGCAGCTCCGTTCAGCTGAGCTTCCTGTGTTTGACGAAGGAGGGGGAGCTGGAGAGCTGAGAGTTTCTTGCTGGGAACAGTACAAGATGTGCTGCTTTTTGTAGTTTGATTTTGTGTTTTCTGTAGCTCCAGAGAGGTTAGGTTTTACAGGAGCAAATTGCAAAGGCAGCTGGCCCGGAGCGTGACATGATCCTTCTGCTCTGGGCGGGGGGAGCATCACGTGTGGAGCCACACTGTAGACGTGGGCTCGTGCTGCGGGCGCTGATGGCTCACAGCGTTTCCAGTGTGGAAACACGGGACTTGAGCACTGTTGGATGTTGTATCCTGTCCCCGAGGTGTTCATGTCAGAGTGCCGGGAGGTGCCTGGCTGAGCTATTGGGGTGAACAATAACAGCGTACTGCGAGAGCAGCCCCCTCTGCGGGTCCTCAGGGCGGACAGTGGCCAGCCGGCAGTGCTGCGGGTGCTCGTTATCTGTTTTTCAAGCACTTGGCATCGGAGGAGGTCTCGGAGCACGGGGCCTGCAGCTGGCTGAGCCCCGCTCGCTTGTGGAGATGCTGTCGGGCAAATGGAGCAGTCATAACCGGCTCCGTGTTCGGAGCGTCATGAGTCGAATGTGTGCTGAAGTCTCTGACTGCACATATATATTAAGACGCCAATTAAATTGTCTGAGAAGGAAACCAGCAGCGTTGGCCCCTGGCTGCGCTTGGCAGCGCAGCCCATCGATGACAGAAGGGGAGTCAACAGGGAGCAGGTTCAGTTTAGTGCCTCTGCCCCAGGTGCTTCTCTGCTTTGAGCCCCGGGGGCTTGCCGGCAGGCTGGGGGGAGGTGTGCGCTCCCCAGGCTGCCCTCAGCCACCCCGCTTTCGCTTGGCCAAAGCCAGGTGAGAGGTGCAAACCCACCTGCGATACCTGGGAACCGAGGACACCCAGCTCCGGGCTGCAATTCCAGCTCCCTGCCATCTGGGCTCAGCCTGGCCTCCGTGGCTTGTACCGTAACCAGGGGCGCCGGGGGCTGAGGCTCATCCACACCCGCTTGGCTCTGCTTGGGTGTTAGCGCCTCAGATCTGCAGCTTGCGCTGTGCTTTATAACCTATTTCTGTCAGCAGGAGAGAAGCAAGCGGAGAGCCGCTTTTGAAGTGAACCTGGCGCGCTGCGGCTGTTGGGGATTAGGGAGAGCTCACAGACGGCTTTGCCGATAGATGCAGGGACTTGGTGGGGGATAAGCTTCCTCTGGCACGGCGCACATGTGCCTGCACCCAGGGAGACCCCTGCTCATTGCCCTGCAGTGATGGACGCTTGTAGCCCGCCCTCCGGTCTGTATCCGGTGGTCCAAAGGCTGTTTTTTGGGGTGGTCTTGCTAGCTTTTATCAGAAAGATGGTGTCTTTCTGCCTGTGTCTGGCACATCCCCCATCAGGGACCGTCCCAGCCCTGTTGAATTAACCCTGCTGTGTCTCTTCTCTCCCGCAGGCCTGGGACATGGGGAAGGGGTTCAAGATCCCCCAGGTCAACCAGTCTGGGGTGCTGGTCCTGATCTTGACCCTGCTCTCCTCCGCGGGCCTCGCAGCGATGTGAAGGTACCTCCCGGTTGACGGCCTCCCTTTTTTTGGAAGATTTGCTCCGTCCTAGCCCACCTCAAGATGTGCGTGGAGAGGGAGGCGGGAGGACAGGCTCCTGAGTAACTACAAATCTTTGGGGAAGGTGGCGTTTCTTCTCCTCACAAATCTTGTGGATGATCAGAGTTGCTTTTCCTTAGCCCGGGTGACGTGCTAACACCCTCTTAGCGGTGGGGGGACAGGCCGGGCTGTCTCCTGCCGTGCCACATGCCCGAGCAGCCACAGAAAGCCGGGCACAAATTAACAGCCGATCCCGGCACGTTCGGTCGCTGCCTAGCTTCTTCCAGGCAAACTCCAGGGCGTTTCTTTTCTCTGCTCTGTCCCCAAGCTTGAGACAATGCTGAATCTGTGTCCCTGCAGGTCCGAGTGGGCTCGGGGACGGCTGGTAGTGCATGTGTAGGCCCGGCACAGGACAAGCGTCTCCATTGAGGCAGCCCGTGCCAGGGCAGGGAGAGCAGGCGGAGCTGCCAACGCCAGCACCCGTGAGGGGAACGGGTGATCGGTGCCATCCAGGCGCCGCACCGGCCGTGGGACCCTGGGCTTTCCGAGCCTGGCAGCATGAGCTGGCTGGGATGGGGTGCTCAAACGAGCAGAGGTTCAGTCCCCACTCCTTATCCTTGAAACGTTGTGGTTCAGCCAGCTTTGGGGCCCTGGAGCCCCTGACAGTGAAAACACCTGATTTTCCCCTGTTGGGAAGTTACTGTCTCTGGCACGATGGGAAGGACGTGGTTTTTCCGTCGTGTGTTGCCACCAGCTCGCGTTTCAGCACTTGTCACCCGTCCACCTTTGCAATAAAGCAGCCTTGATCCTTCACACTGAGCCGCTGAGTTTGTTGTCTGTGCTCGACACTGTTCACTGAGGCGAAGTGGGCCGGGAAGGGGTGTTTTGCTCTGAGATCCAGGGAGTCACCACTTCCCAGAGCCGGGCGATGGAAAAACAAACTGTTTGCGGCGTTTAGAGGCAGGTGTAGTGCCTGACCTTTGGAGCTGGTGGGTGTGGGGTTGACTTGTCTGTGAAATGCTGCCAGAATGGAATTTCCTACCTGGACTGTGGTTGTTTGTGCTGGTACAAACACCTGCACGAGGTCCAGGAGCTTTTTGCTCAAATTGGTCAATTTTTAACGTTTGCCACTGGGAGCAAAGCTTTGCAAAGAGGATGCTCCCCACCAGCAGCTCTGTCCCGCTTTCCTGTCCCAGCGAGGGTCTCGGCTCTGTTTCAGGAAGGATCCTCCTTCCCGTTCACATCATCAGCCGGCAAAATGTCGGCTTTATGGGGAACATCTGCTCTCCTCATGGGGCTTTTGATGGAGGGGGGGGAGCCGGTCCAGTAACGCTCTCCAGGATCCCTCGTGCCAGCCAGGCTTTTTCCATGCGATTGCTTTTACCACTGATTCGAGCCCCGTCCCTCCTGCTCGCTCAGCTCCTCTGCCTACCTGCTGGACCTCACAAATCTCCCACTCCTTTAATTAGCAGAAGGCATTGCAGCCCTGGGGGGATGCGGAGCCTCAGAGATGAGAAATCACAAAGGAGGAAAAGCCGTCTGCTGTCAGCGTGGTAGAGGGAGAAGACTTACTGCCGAATCCCATTTGGTGTAGCTGCATGCCCCAGCAGGAGAGAGCTGCTCCTGGATGAAAATGGATGTATTTTAGCTTTAAACCAATTACTTCCTGCAGTTGCTGAAATGGCTTTTATTTGGAACCCACTTCTGCTCGCTAATGAGCTATTCTGTGGTGCGTACCAGCTGCTAACGAAGTTAGGCTCGCTGCGTCTCTCAGCTGCACTTCACAGACTTCATTTCCCTTTCGCGAGCGGTCGCGGGGGGCTGGCAGCGCTGCCCCGCGGCTGGGGCAGACCCACCACGGCCGCTTTCCCCACGATGGGAAACGAGGCCAGACCTGCCTCTCTTCCCCCCACGAGACACTGGTCGAGGAATGGATGAAACCAGCCTGCAGCGGTGGGATTGCTGCTGTTCGGCGCGGGGAGAGGCCGGGTGAGCCGTTTTTTTTGCGCCGGCGCCGGGCCCCCCCTTCCCACCGCGAGACGCTATTAAATTGGAAAAGCCAAGATACAACCCGGAGAGGGCACCATGTCTGACACTGAAGCACCGCGCAGACTCACGCAGCCCAGACCTGCCTGGGGCTGTGCCCTGAGCTACTGAAACCAAACATGGGGATTTTTTTTTTTTAAAATTATATTTTTCCAATTGCCATGAGAACACAAGTGCAGGCCATGTGGTGCTGTCCTGGCATTGGCCTCGCTCAGGCTTCTTTGACACGTTCCACTTCCTCACCCTTGGGGGTGTTTGTCTGCGTGTCCCAAGGGGTGGATGGTTTGCAGCCGGGGAGGGGAAGGGAGGAGAGCA
>NW_009194906.1:2756-2967 GCF_000690835.1 Fulmarus glacialis | reverse complement strand
GGTGAGGCGGGGGTTGGGTTTGCTTCTGTTTAGTTTTTTTCGTGTTTTATTAGTAAATCCTCTGCTGGCAGTGTCTCCTCCCCGGAGCACGGCGGCACCGGCGCTCCTTGGGAGGGCTGTGAGGTTTCGGACAGGCACGCGGTGGCGGGTTACACGTGGCCACCGAGGCTGCTGCCGCCGCTCCCTTTTTCCACCGTCCCGCTCGGTATAG
>NW_009194906.1:0-2611 GCF_000690835.1 Fulmarus glacialis | reverse complement strand
GCGGCGGTGGCTTCGGGCTGGTTTTAAGGCGGTGAGCGTGCAAAGCGCTGCGGTAGCGCTGGAGGGGAGGCTGGCTAACGGGAGCGCAGGTTCTCGAACAAGGTGAGTCACGGACTCTCTCTGCCATCCTGCTCCGTGCAAACACAATCCAGGATAATAATTTCTGCCCTGGAAATGAGTTCAAGCTGCTTTTCACGCAGACTGGGCTGGAAGAAATGGGCCAGAAAGCGCAGGGATGCTTTGAAGTCTTTCTCGCAAACGAGTACGCATCTGAGTTGAACTGTGATGGCATCTGCGCGCTTGTCCTTGGAGTCAGCGCAGCGTCCATCGCTGGCAAGCTTTCCTGGGTGTCCTCAGGGTTTTTGGAAGTACTGTGGTGAGGCTTTGCTGGCCGCAGGGGGGGCTGACCCCCGGAGAGGAGGGACTGCCGAGCGGCAGTGTGTACGTGGGTAGGGATGGGGACGCCTGCCTGAGCTTCCCCAGGGCTTGCCCACTGTCCCTGCGGCGTGCAAGGATGCTTTGGCCACCCTTGCCATGGGTCCCAGGTGTGGCCAGCAGTGCAGAGCATCCCGGCACATCATCCAAACAGACTTGTGTTGGCTAAGCAGTCATGGAGGAGCTGTCCCTTCTATCCTAACGGCAGCGTTTTTCTTAATTAGCCTTTTCAGGACTGCCTTGGACAGAAAGCAGCGATGTCCAGGGTTTCAGAAATACGGTTTTTGTTGCAGAGGGGGTTGCACTGAGCTCTGGTGCGGTGCAAGGGCTCTGGAAGCCAGCGGTGCTACAGTGAGCGCGGACCCGCCGTGAGCAGTGGGGAGTTCTTGGGTTCTCTTCGTGCTCCCATCCTTGCCCCCATCCCTCCAGAAATATTAGGCATCTTTCAAAGGTGGTGCCAACTTCTCTGTATTGTGGGGTTAGACTCAACAGCAAATCTTTTGCTAAACTTGTGAAAGGGCTAGAGAAGAGCCCCGGAGTCCCTGTCTCTAGGCTCTGTAATAAACACCAGTGGGTTTTTACCACCTTCTGTTTTGGCGTGAGGCGCCGCAGCGATCCCTGCGGATGCGCACAGCTGGTTCGGCACTGGGTTCTCCTCTCAGCTGTTTGTGCTCTACCTCTTCGGGGCCCTGCGTGTCGGTGGTTTACCAGTAGAGACACGAGCTGTGGCCAGGCTTGCATGCTTGGGAGCGGAAACCAAGGTTTGCATTTGGCCTTGAACTACAGTGAGCAAAATGGATTATTTAAAAAATTATATATATGTGGATTTTTTTAAAATAGAAGTAAATGCATTTTTCTCTCTTGGAAATAAACTTATTTACAGTTAAGGGCAATTTAATTATTTAATCCCTTAAAGAAAAAAAAAGGCTGAGATTTACTGGTTCTAGATTTTCCTCTAATCGCTTTCAGATCAACTCCTTCAATAATAGCGGAATTCTTTTTAAAGTAGTAGTTTTGAGGCAAAACACTTTGTCAGTACTTCCCTCTAAGGATCTGGCTTACACCGTATAGCTGACAATACAAACAAAACTTTTTTTGTATTTTTATCATAGAATTCAATTCTATTAAAAAAGCGACTTGTATTTAATTGTAATTCAGTCTACCTTCATTGTGACCAGCTTCTGAGATTCATTTACTCTGCAGACTAAAATTGGTTATGACGTAAGGCCATAAATTGGTGCATGGGGTTATTCTGGGTTCAGATCTATCCGACTACAAATAACGTAGTTGTCCTCCTCCTTTGTCCCTTCCCGTTGGCTCTGCCAAAGGGACCTGTGCGAAGTGGCTCCTTGCTCTTCAGAGCCATTTAAATCCGTAGCTTTGACAGTTTTCCTTTGAAAACCTGCCACGTTGTTCAGGCACGCCAAGTCCACAAGAAATCCTCCAGCAGGATTTGGGCTCTGTCAGCGGGCGAGACCCCAGGGCACGCAGAGATGTCCCGGGGTGGTGTAGGCTGGGGCAACAGAGGATGGACCAGCACGTCCCGCCTGGGTCTCCTGTGCTGCCTCACCGTTGTCCGTCCCAGCCTGGGTTCGTGCAGCAGACCTCCTCCCAGCTCCCGCGGGCACGCTGACGATACGAAACTAAAGCCTCCTTCCAGCGTTTCCCGGGCAGGCAGACAAGAAGAAATCTGACTGCGGCATCTCTCTGTGGAGCCCGTTTGGGTACGGGCGTGCACACACAAGGACGTTGTTTGGGGTGTTCTCCACCTCCCCTTTGCTTTTTCTGACAGAGGTGTCCTTTGCTTCCTTCTTGCCTTGTTCTTGCAGACAAGGGCAGCATGTACAGCCTTTCGTCTCATCAGCCACGCGGCCCCGGGAGAGCTCTCCATGCTTTGCGACACTGTTGCTCCATCTGGAAGTCGTTAGCAGCCGCGGAGCAGCAATGTTTTTCTTGGGCAAGGGGATGGAGGGGAATGGAGGGGCTTCCCAGTTGTCGTCTTCCAGCAACCCCTCTCTTTTTCCGCCCCCCCCCGCCCTCTCGCCCCACTTCCAAGAAAGCACTGTCGGCTCTGCTGGGCCGATTCCACCAGGCAGCTGAACAAAAATGTCCAGGAGATCCTCCCTCGCTGGCTGGCGCAGGCACACCCTCCCCACCCCACCCCCCACCTCGTCGG